>NW_028121954.1:0-43304 GCF_965194805.1 Balaenoptera borealis | reverse complement strand
CGGGTTCGCCATTCCAGCCGCTTTACTAGCAATCTCCCTACTTGGAGCATCAGCACCTTTAACCTCCTGTTCCGTACAGGTTGCAATTTGTCC
Organism: Balaenoptera borealis; assembly: GCF_965194805.1. Taxonomy (NCBI): domain Eukaryota; kingdom Metazoa; phylum Chordata; class Mammalia; order Artiodactyla; family Balaenopteridae; genus Balaenoptera; species Balaenoptera borealis. The sequence goes on along the minus strand of NW_028121954.1, from coordinate 43,211 downwards.
TGAGGATGAACGGGAAGACGGGGAAGCAACGAGAGACAAGCTCTTGGTGTCGGGACAGGCACAGGTCACTCTATTTTCCCATCAGGAAGAAGAATTAACCACAGGCTCAGCCTGCCGCCCAGAACAAGAATAGTGCCTGAGGCCATCCTGCGCTTTTGCGGACAGCTCCCAAAAAAGCGAGTTGAAAAATGGAGCTCAGGGGCATTGCAATTCACAAACCAGCAGAGTTATAAATGATAACTCTCGTCCAAAAATATATTGAGGGAAGGCAACGAAGAGGATTTGAAATCAAGGCAGAATTGCAAGAAACAGATTTCAGGAGGTAGATACGAATCGCCTTTAAAGCACATGAAAAGCGGCAAAACGTCGAAAATGATGCACTTGGCCAAAAAGAGCATATGCGTTTTTTTCTGAATGAATTCAGGAAAAATCCCATAGGCCCTTTGTGGCCAACCAAGCAACCTAGAAAGGCAAATCAGTGCTACAAAGATATCTCGCTTCCCATCGGTCAAAAGGGCCATGCTGAAAAAAGTGACAAAACCAGAAATGCAGGACAGGCCATGGAGAAATGGGAGCCTTGCTACACTGATGGGCGGGATGTAAATTGCCAACAGCCACTCTGGAGAAGTGTACGGTGTGTCCTGAAACATCTGAAAAACACAGCTTAGAGAGCATAGGGCACTTCCACTCATGGGGGTATAAATTGGGAAAATGAAAAATCAGCAAGACACAAGCACCCCAAAGTTGAGGGCTGCTCTGTTGACAAGGACCTCCACTTCATTCCACCTTAAATATCCCAGGAAAGAGAAAAATGGATAAAGAAGTTGTGGTCTTTATGTACAATGGAATATCACTCAGCCATGAAATCAATGTCATAAGGTTAGTAGCAGCATGATGAGTGGATTTAGGTACGACGATTCTAAGTGAAATAAGTCACACAGAAAAGGACACTTCTCATAAGGTATCACTGATAGAGGGAATGTAAAAACCGTTACAGTTGAACTGAATTACAAAACAGAACAGAGTCACACATGCAGAAAACACACTATGGCTGCTTAACGGGAAAGGTGAGGTGGGGTGATACATAAAGCAAGGGTATCAAATTAGCTCAGATACCGTTCCATAAACCCAATATGTAATAGACAAGACCTACTCCTTGCTCAGAGAACTGGACTCAACACGCCCTATTCACCGCACAAGAATATATCTGACTAGTAATAATCTTAAAACCTATGTATTGATATCTCTCTGTTAGTGTGTCAAGTGGGTGTAAAGCGGCATAAACACAGCAGTGAAAAGCAGCTAAACCCCATTATGAAAATAAATTACTTTGAAAAACCCATGAAACAACGACAGTGAAAGAGAGGGAAATTCTTACACAATGCGTTCAGGGGCTGTGATGCAACCTGGATTGACCATATCTAGACCCACAGCTGGATGAGACATAAGGGTGGACACTCTTGGGGCTGAGAGGTTTGGTGAGGTTGGGTGAGCAAACGCAGACCCTTTAAAGTAATACTGCGTGGTACCCATCGCATGGGTCCCAAATCTCCAGCTTCAAGGGTATCTTCCTACATCGAAAACATGCATGAGAAACCCAGAAGATAGTACACCGTGTGATGGGGAAAGGTTTCTAAAACGCACCTCATTTCTCATCTCCTTGTGCCCGGGTTCGCCATTCCAGCCGCTTTACTAGCAATCTCCCTACTTGGAGCATCAGCACCTTTAACCTCCTGTTCCGTACAGGTTGCAATTTGTCCTGAGGATGAACGGGAAGACGGGGAACCAACGAGAGACTAGCTCTTGGTGTTGGGACAGGCACAGGTCACTCTATTTTCCCATCAGGAAGAAGAATTAACCACAGGCTCAGCCTGCCCCCCGGAACCAGAACAGGGCCTGAAACCATCCTGCGCTTTTGCGGCCAGCCCCCAAAAAAGCGAGTTGTAAAATGGAGGTTCAGGGCACTGCAATTCACAAACCTGCAGAGTTATAAATGATAACTCTCGTCCACAAATATATTGAGGGAAGGCAAAGAAGAGGATTTGAAATCAAGGCAGAATTGCAGGAAACAGATTTCAGGAGGTAGATTCGAATCGCCTTTAAAGCACATGAAAAGCGGCAAAATGTTGACAATGATGCCCTTGGCCAAAAAGGGCGTATGCGTTTTTTCCTGAATATATTCAGGAAAAAACGCATACGCCCTTTTTGGCCAACCAAGCAACCTGGAAAGGCAAATCAGCGCTACAAAGAAGTCTCGCTTCCCATTGGTCAAAAGGGCCATGCTGAAAAAAGTGTCAAAACCAGAAATGCAGGACAGGCCACGGAGAAATGAGAGCCTTGCTACACTGATGGGCGGGATGTAAATTGCCAACAGCCACTCTGGAGAAGTGTACGGTGTGTCCTGAAACATCTGAAAAACACAGCTTAGAGAGCATAGGGCACTTCCACTCATGGGGGTATAAATTGGGAAAATTAAAAATCAGCAAGACACAAGCACCCCAAAGTTGAGGGCTGCTCTGTTGACAAGGACCTCCACTTCATTCCACCTTAAATATCCCAGGAAAGAGAAAAATGGATAAAGAAGTTGTGGTCCTTATGTACAATGGAATATCACTCAGCCATGAAATCAATGTCATAAGGTTAGTAGCAGCATGATGAGTGGATTTAGGTACGACGATTCTAAGTGAAATAAGTCACACAGAAAAGGACACTTCTCATAAGGTATCACTGATAGAGGGAATGTAAAAACCGTTACACTTGAACTGAATTACAAAACAGAACAGAGTCACACATGCAGAAAACACACTCTGGCTGCTTAACGGGAAAGGTGAGGTGGGGTGATACATGAAACAAGGGTATCAAATTAGCTCAGATACCGTTCCATAAACCCAATATGTAGTAGACAAGACCTACTCCTTGCTCAGAGAACTGGACTCAACACGCCCTATTCACCGCACAAGAATATATCTGACTAGTAATAATCTTAAAACCTATGTATTGATATCTCTCTGTTAGTGTGTCAAGTGGGTGTAAAGCGGCATAAACACAGCCGTGAAAAGCAGCTAAACCCCATTATGAAAATAAATTACTTTGAAAAACCCATGAAACAACGACAGTGAAAGAGATAGAAATTCTTACACAATGAGTTCAGGGGCTGTGATGCAACCTGGATTGACCATATCTAGACCCACAGCTGGATGAGACATAAGGGTGGACACTCTTGGGGCTGAGAGGTTTGGTGAGGTTGGGTGAGCAAACGCAGACCCTTTAAAGTAATACTGCGTGGTACCCATCGCATGGGTCCCAAATCTCCAGGTTCAAGGGCATCTTCCTACATCGAAAACATGCATGAGAAACCCAGAAGATGGTACACCGTGTGATGGGGAAAGGTTTCTAAAACGCACCTCATTTCTCATCTCCTTGTGCCCGGGTTCGCCATTCCAGCCGCTTTACTAGCAATCTCCCTACTTGGAGCATCAGCACCTTTAACCTCCTGTTCCGTACAGGTTGCAATTTGTCCTGAGGATGAACGGGAAGACGGGGAACCAACGAGAGACTAGCTCTTGGTGTCGGGACAGGCACAGGTCACTCTATTTTCCCATCAGGAAGAAGAATTAACCACATGCTCAGCCTGCCCCCCGGAACCAGAACAGGGCCTGAAGCCATCCTGCACTTTTGCGGCCAGCTCCCAAAAAAGCGAGTTGTAAAATGGAGGTTCAGGGCACTGCAATTCACAAACCTGCAGAGTTATAAATGATAACTCTCGTCCACAAATATATTGAGGGAAGGCAAAGAAGAGGATTTTAAATCAAGGCAGAATTGCAGGAAACAGATTTCAGGAGGTAGATTCGAATCGCCTTTAAAGCACATGAAAAGCGGCAAAATGTTGACAATGATGCCCTTGGCCAAAAAGGGCGTATGCGTTTTTTCCTGAATATATTCAGGAAAAAACGCATACGCCCTTTTTGACCAACCAAGCAACCTGGAAAGGCAAATCAGCGCTACAAAGAAGTCTCACTTCCCATCGGTCAAAAGGGCCATGCTGAAAAATGTGTCAAAACCAGAAATGCAGGACAGGCCATGGAGAAATGAGAGCCTTGCTACACTGATGGGCGGGATGTAAATTGCCAACAGCCACTCTGGAGAAGTGTACGGTGTGTCCTGAAACATCTGAAAAACACAGCTTAGAGAGCATAGGGCACTTCCACTCATGGGGGTATAAATTGGGAAAATGAAAAATCAGCAAGACACAAGCACCCCAAAGTTGAGGGCTGCTCTGTTGACAAGGACCTCCACTTCATTCCACCTTCAATATCCCAGGAAAGAGAAAAATGGATAAAGAAGTTGTGGTCCTTATGTACAATGGAATATCACTCAGCCATGAAATCAATGTCATAAGGTTAGTAGCAGCATGATGAGTGGATTTAGGTACGACGATTCTAAGTGAAATAAGTCACACAGAAAAGGACACTTCTCATAAGGTATCACTTTTAGAGGGAATGTAAAAACCGTTACACTTGAACTGAATTACAAAACAGAACAGAGTCACACATGCAGAAAACAGACAATGGCTGCTTAACGGGAAAGGTGAGGTGGGGTGATACATAAACCAAGGGTATCAAATTAGCTCAGATACCGTTCCATAAACCCAATATGTAGTAGACAAGACCTACTCCTTGCTCAGAGAACTGGACTCAAGACGCCCTATTCACCGCACAAGAATATATCTGACTAGTAATAATCTTAAAACCTATGTATTGATATCTCTCTGTTAGTGTGTCAAGTGGGTGTAAAGCGGCATAAACACAGCCGTGAAAAGCAGCTAAACCCCATTATGAAAATAAATTACTTTGAAAAACCCATGAAACAACGACAGTGAAAGAGATAGAAATTCTTACACAATGAGTTCAGGGGCTGTGATGCAACCTGGATTGACCATATCTAGACCCACAGCTGGATGAGACATAAGGGTGGACACTCTTGGGGCTGAGAGGTTTGGTGAGGTTGGGTGAGCAAACGCAGACCCTTTAAAGTAATACTGCGTGGTACCCATCGCATGGGTCCCAAATCTCCAGGTTCAAGGGCATCTTCCTACATCGAAAACATGCATGAGAAACCCAGAAGATGGTACACCGTGTGATGGGGAAAGGTTTCTAAAACGCACCTCATTTCTCATCTCCTTGTGCCCGGGTTCGCCATTCCAGCCGCTTTACTAGCAATCTCCCTACTTGGAGCATCAGCACCTTTAACCTCCTGTTCCGTACAGGTTGCAATTTGTCCTGAGGATGAACGGGAAGACGGGGAACCAACGAGAGACTAGCTCTTGGTGTCGGGACAGGCACAGGTCACTCTATTTTCCCATCAGGAAGAAGAATTAACCACATGCTCAGCCTGCCCCCCGGAACCAGAACAGGGCCTGAAGCCATCCTGCACTTTTGCGGCCAGCTCCCAAAAAAGCGAGTTGTAAAATGGAGGTTCAGGGCACTGCAATTCACAAACCTGCAGAGTTATAAATGATAACTCTCGTCCACAAATATATTGAGGGAAGGCAAAGAAGAGGATTTTAAATCAAGGCAGAATTGCAGGAAACAGATTTCAGGAGGTAGATTCGAATCGCCTTTAAAGCACATGAAAAGCGGCAAAATGTTGACAATGATGCCCTTGGCCAAAAAGGGCGTATGCGTTTTTTCCTGAATATATTCAGGAAAAAACGCATACGCCCTTTTTGACCAACCAAGCAACCTGGAAAGGCAAATCAGCGCTACAAAGAAGTCTCACTTCCCATCGGTCAAAAGGGCCATGCTGAAAAATGTGTCAAAACCAGAAATGCAGGACAGGCCATGGAGAAATGAGAGCCTTGCTACACTGATGGGCGGGATGTAAATTGCCAACAGCCACTCTGGAGAAGTGTACGGTGTGTCCTGAAACATCTGAAAAACACAGCTTAGAGAGCATAGGGCACTTCCACTCATGGGGGTATAAATTGGGAAAATTAAAAATCAGCAAGACACAAGCACCCCAAAGTTGAGGGCTGCTCTGTTGACAAGGACCTCCACTTCATTCCACCTTAAATATCCAAGGAAAGAGAAAAATGGATAAAGAAGTTGTGGTCCTTATGTACAATGGAATATCACTCAGCCATGAAATCAATGTCATAAGGTTAGTAGCAGCATGATGAGTGGATTTAGGTACGATGATTCTAAGTGAAATAAGTCACACAGAAAAGGACACTTCTCATAAGGTATCACTTTTAGAGGGAATGTAAAAACCGTTACACTTGAACTGAATTACAAAACAGAACAGAGTCACACATGCAGAAAACAGACAATGGCTGCTTAACGGGAAAGGTGAGGTGGGGTGATACATAAACCAAGGGTATCAAATTAGCTCAGATACCGTTCCATAAACCCAATATGTAGTAGACAAGACCTACTCCTTGCTCAGAGAACTGGACTCAAGACGCCCTATTCACCGCACAAGAATATATCTGACTAGTAATAATCTTAAAACCTATGTATTGATATCTCTCTGTTAGTGTGTCAAGTGGGTGTAAAGCGGCATAAACACAGCCGTGAAAAGCAGCTAAACCCCATTATGAAAATAAATTACTTTGAAAAACCCATGAAACAACGACAGTGAAAGAGATGGAAATTCTTACACAATGAGTTCAGGGGCTGTGATGCAACCTGGATTGACCATATCTAGACCCACAGCTGGATGAGACATAAGGGTGGACACTCTTGGGGCTGAGAGGTTTGGTGAGGTTGGGTGAACAAACGCAGACCCTTTAAAGTAATACTGCGTGGTACCCATCGCATGGGTCCCAAATCTCCAGGTTCAAGGGCATCTTCCTACATCGAAAACATGCATGAGAAACCCAGAAGATGGTACACCGTGTGATGGGGAAAGGTTTCTAAAATGCACCTCATTTCTCATCTCCTTGTGCCCGGGTTCGCCATTCCAGCCGCTTTACTAGCAATCTCCCTACTTGGAGCATCAGCACCTTTAACCTCCTGTTCCGTACAGGTTGCAATTTGTCCTGAGGATGAACGGGAAGACGGGGAACCAACGAGAGACTAGCTCTTGGTGTCGGGACAGGCACAGGTCACTCTATTTTCCCATCAGGAAGAAAAATTAACCACAGGCTCAGCCTGCCCCCCGGAACCAGAACAGGGCCTGAAGCCATCCTGTGCTTTTGCGGCCAGCTCCCAAAAAAGCGAGTTGTAAAATGGAGGTTCAGGGCACTGCAATTCACAAACCTGCAGAGTTATAAATGATAACTCTCGTCCACCAATATATTGAGGGAAGGCAAAGAAGAGGATTTGAAATCAAGACAGAATTGCACGAAACAGATTTCAGGAGGTAGATACGAATCGCCTTTAAAGCACATGAAAAGCGGCAAAACGTTGACAATGATGCCCTTGGCCAAAAAGGGCGTATGCGTTTTTTCCTGAATATATTCAGGAAAAAACGCATACGCCCTTTTTGGCCAACCAAGCAACCTGGAAAGGCAAATCAGCGCTACAGAGAAGTCTCGCTTCCCATCGGTCAAAAGGGCCATGCTGAAAAAAGTGTCAAAACCAGAAATGCAGGACAGGCCATGGAGAAATGGGACCCTTGCTACACTGATGGGCGGGATGTAAATTGCCAACAGCCACTCTGGAGAAGTGTACGGTGTGTCCTGAAACATCTGAAAAACACAGCTTAGAGAGCATAGGGCACTTCCACTCATGGGGGTATAAATTGGGAAAATTAAAAATCAGCAAGACACAAGCACCCCAAAGTTGAGGGCTGCTCTGTTGACAAGGACCTCCACTTCATTCCACCTTAAATATCCCAGGAAAGAGAAAAATGGATAAAGAAGTTGTGGTCCTTATGTACAATGGAATATCACTCAGCCATGAAATCAATGTCATAAGGTTAGTAGCAGCATGATGAGTGGATTTAGGTACGACGATTCTAAGTGAAATAAGTCACACAGAAAAGGACACTTCTCATAAGGTATCACTGATAGAGGGAATGTAAAAACCGTTACACTTGAACTGAATTACAAAACAGAACAGAGTCACACATGCAGAAAACACACTATGGCTGCTTAACGGGAAAGGTGAGGTGGGGTGATACATAAAACAAGGGTATCAAATTAGCTCAGATACCGTTCCATAAACCCAATATGTAGTAGACAAGACCTACTCCTTGCTCAGAGAACTGGACTCAACACGCCCTATTCACTGCACAAGAATATATCTGACTAGTAATAATCTTAAAACCTATGTATTGATATCTCTCTGTTAGTGTGTCAAGTGGGTGTAAAGCGGCATAAACACAGCCGTGAAAAGCAGCTAAACCCCATTATGAAAATAAATTACTTTGAAAAACCCATGAAACAACGACAGTGAAAGAGATAGAAATTCTTACACAATGAGTTCAGGGGCTGTGATGCAACCTGGATTGACCATATCTAGACCCACAGCTGGATGAGACATAAGGGTGGACACTCTTGGGGCTGAGAGGTTTGGTGAGGTTGGGTGAGCAAACGCAGACCCTTTAAAGTAATACTGCGTGGTACCCATCGCATGGGTCCCAAATCTCCAGGTTCAAGGGCATCTTCCTACATCGAAAACATGCATGAGAAACCCAGAAGATGGTACACCGTGTGATGGGGAAAGGTTTCTAAAACGCACCTCATTTCTCATCTCCTTGTGCCCGGGTTCGCCATTCCAGCCGCTTTACTAGCAATCTCCCTACTTGGAGCATCAGCACCTTTAACCTCCTGTTCCGTACAGGTTGCAATTTGTCCTGAGGATGAACGGGAAGACGGGGAACCAACGAGAGACTAGCTCTTGTTGTCGGGACAGGCACAGGTCACTCTATTTTCGCATCAGGAAAAAGAATTAACCACATGCTCAGCCTGCCCCCCGGAACCAGAACAGGGCCTGAAGCCATCCTGCACTTTTGCGGCCAGCTCCCAAAAAAGCGAGTTGTAAAATGGAGGTTCAGGGCACTGCAATTCACAAACCTGCAGAGTTATAAATGATAACTCTCGTCCACAAATATATTGAGGGAAGGCAAAGAAGAGGATTTTAAATCAAGGCAGAATTGCAGGAAACAGATTTCAGGAGGTAGATTCGAATCGCCTTTAAAGCACATGAAAAGCGGCAAAATGTTGACAATGATGCCCTTGGCCAAAAAGGGCGTATGCGTTTTTTCCTGAATATATTCAGGAAAAAACGCATACGCCCTTTTTGACCAACCAAGCAACCTGGAAAGGCAAATCAGCGCTACAAAGAAGTCTCACTTCCCATCGGTCAAAAGGGCCATGCTGAAAAATGTGTCAAAACCAGAAATGCAGGACAGGCCATGGAGAAATGAGAGCCTTGCTACACTGATGGGCGGGATGTAAATTGCCAACAGCCACTCTGGAGAAGTGTACGGTGTGTCCTGAAACATCTGAAAAACACAGCTTAGAGAGCATAGGGCACTTCCACTCATGGGGGTATAAATTGGGAAAATGAAAAATCAGCAAGACACAAGCACCCCAAAGTTTAGGGCTGCTCTGTTGACAAGGACCTCCACTTCATTCCACCTTAAATATCCAAGGAAAGAGAAAAATGGATAAAGAAGTTGTGGTCCTTATGTACAATGGAATATCACTCAGCCATGAAATCAATGTCATAAGGTTAGTAGCAGCATGATGAGTGGATTTAGGTACGACGATTCTAAGTGAAATAAGTCACACAGAAAAGGACACTTCTCATAAGGTATCACTTTTAGAGGGAATGTAAAAACCGTTACACTTGAACTGAATTACAAAACAGAACAGAGTCACACATGCAGAAAACAGACAATGGCTGCTTAACGGGAAAGGTGAGGTGGGGTGATACATAAACCAAGGGTATCAAATTAGCTCAGATACCGTTCCATAAACCCAATATGTAGTAGACAAGACCTACTCCTTGCTCAGAGAACTGGACTCAAGACGCCCTATTCACCGCACAAGAATATATCTGACTAGTAATAATCTTAAAACCTATGTATTGATATCTCTCTGTTAGTGTGTCAAGTGGGTGTAAAGCGGCATAAACACAGCCGTGAAAAGCAGCTAAACCCCATTATGAAAATAAATTACTTTGAAAAACCCATGAAACAACGACAGTGAAAGAGATGGAAATTCTTACACAATGAGTTCAGGGGCTGTGATGCAACCTGGATTGACCATATCTAGACCCACAGCTGGATGAGACATAAGGGTGGACACTCTTGGGGCTGAGAGGTTTGGTGAGGTTGGGTGAACAAACGCAGACCCTTTAAAGTAATACTGCGTGGTACCCATCGCATGGGTCCCAAATCTCCAGGTTCAAGGGCATCTTCCTACATCGAAAACATGCATGAGAAACCCAGAAGATGGTACACCGTGTGATGGGGAAAGGTTTCTAAAATGCACCTCATTTCTCATCTCCTTGTGCCCGGGTTCGCCATTCCAGCCGCTTTACTAGCAATCTCCCTACTTGGAGCATCAGCACCTTTAACCTCCTGTTCCGTACAGGTTGCAATTTGTCCTGAGGATGAACGGGAAGACGGGGAACCAACGAGAGACTAGCTCTTGGTGTCGGGACAGGCACAGGTCACTCTATTTTCCCATCAGGAAGAAGAATTAACCACAGGCTCAGCCTGCCCCCCGGAACCAGAACAGGGCCTGAAGCCATCCTGTGCTTTTGCGGCCAGCTCCCAAAAAAGCGAGTTGTAAAATGGAGGTTCAGGGCACTGCAATTCACAAACCTGCAGAGTTATAAATGATAACTCTCGTCCACCAATATATTGAGGGAAGGCAAAGAAGAGGATTTGAAATCAAGACAGAATTGCACGAAACAGATTTCAGGAGGTAGATACGAATCGCCTTTAAAGCACATGAAAAGCGGCAAAACGTTGACAATGATGCCCTTGGCCAAAAAGGGCGTATGCGTTTTTTCCTGAATATATTCAGGAAAAAACGCATACGCCCTTTTTGGCCAACCAAGCAACCTGGAAAGGCAAATCAGCGCTACAGAGAAGTCTCGCTTCCCATCGGTCAAAAGGGCCATGCTGAAAAAAGTGTCAAAACCAGAAATGCAGGACAGGCCATGGAGAAATGGGAGCCTTGCTACACTGATGGGCGGGATGTAAATTGCCAACAGCCACTCTGGAGAAGTGTACGGTGTGTCCTGAAACATCTGAAAAACACAGCTTAGAGAGCATAGGGCACTTCCACTCATGGGGGTATAAATTGGGAAAATGAAAAATCAGCAAGACACAAGCACCCCAAAGTTGAGGGCTGCTCTGTTGACAAGGACCTCCACTTCATTCCACCTTCAATATCCCAGGAAAGAGAAAAATGGATAAAGAAGTTGTGGTCCTTATGTACAATGGAATATCACTCAGCCATGAAATCAATGTCATAAGGTTAGTAGCAGCATGATGAGTGGATTTAGGTACGACGATTCTAAGTGAAATAAGTCACACAGAAAAGGACACTTCTCATAAGGTATCACTGATAGAGGGAATGTAAAAACCGTTACACTTGAACTGAATTACAAAACAGAACAGAGTCACACATGCAGAAAACACACTATGGCTGCTTAACGGGAAAGGTGAGGTGGGGTGATACATAAAACAAGGGTATCAAATTAGCTCAGATACCGTTCCATAAACCCAATATGTAGTAGACAAGACCTACTCCTTGCTCAGAGAACTGGACTCAACACGCCCTATTCACTGCACAAGAATATATCTGACTAGTAATAATCTTAAAACCTATGTATTGATATCTCTCTGTTAGTGTGTCAAGTGGGTGTAAAGCGGCATAAACACAGCCGTGAAAAGCAGCTAAACCCCATTATGAAAATAAATTACTTTGAAAAACCCATGAAACAACGACAGTGAAAGAGATAGAAATTCTTACACAATGAGTTCAGGGGCTGTGATGCAACCTGGATTGACCATATCTAGACCCACAGCTGGATGAGACATAAGGGTGGACACTCTTGGGGCTGAGAGGTTTGGTGAGGTTGGGTGAGCAAACGCAGACCCTTTAAAGTAATACTGCGTGGTACCCATCGCATGGGTCCCAAATCTCCAGGTTCAAGGGCATCTTCCTACATCGAAAACATGCATGAGAAACCCAGAAGATGGTACACCGTGTGATGGGGAAAGGTTTCTAAAATGCACCTCATTTCTCATCTCCTTGTGCCCGGGTTCGCCATTCCAGCCGCTTTACTAGCAATCTCCCTACTTGGAGCATCAGCACCTTTAACCTCCTGTTCCGTACAGGTTGCAATTTGTCCTGAGGATGAACGGGAAGACGGGGAACCAACGAGAGACTAGCTCTTGGTGTCGGGACAGGCACAGGTCACTCTATTTTCCCATCAGGAAGAAGAATTAACCACATGCTCAGCCTGCCCCCCGGAAGCAGAACAGGGCCTGAAGCCATCCTGCACTTTTGCGGCCAGCTCCCAAAAAAGCGAGTTGTAAAATGGAGGTTCAGGGCACTGCAATTCACAAACCTGCAGAGTTATAAATGATAACTCTCGTCCACAAATATATTGAGGGAAGGCAAAGAAGAGGATTTTAAATCAAGGCAGAATTGCAGGAAACAGATTTCAGGAGGTAGATTCGAATCGCCTTTAAAGCACATGAAAAGCGGCAAAATGTTGACAATGATGCCCTTGGCCAAAAAGGGCGTATGCGTTTTTTCCTGAATATATTCAGGAAAAAACGCATACGCCCTTTTTGGCCAACCAAGCAACCTGGAAAGGCAAATCAGCGCTACAAAGAAGTCTCACTTCCCATCGGTCAAAAGGGCCATGCTGAAAAATGTGTCAAAACCAGAAATGCAGGACAGGCCATGGAGAAATGAGAGCCTTGCTACACTGATGGGCGGGATGTAAATTGCCAACAGCCACTCTGGAGAAGTGTACGGTGTGTCCTGAAACATCTGAAAAACACAGCTTAGAGAGCATAGGGCACTTCCACTCATGGGGGTATAAATTGGGAAAATTAAAAATCAGCAAGACACAAGCACCCCAAAGTTGAGGGCTGCTCTGTTGACAAGGACCTCCACTTCATTCCACCTTCAATATCCCAGGAAAGAGAAAAATGGATAAAGAAGTTGTGGTCCTTATGTACAATGGAATATCACTCAGCCATGAAATCAATGTCATAAGGTTAGTAGCAGCATGATGAGTGGATTTAGGTACGACGATTCTAAGTGAAATAAGTCACACAGAAAAGGACACTTCTCATAAGGTATCACTTTTAGAGGGAATGTAAAAACCGTTACACTTGAACTGAATTACAAAACAGAACAGAGTCACACATGCAGAAAACAGACAATGGCTGCTTAACGGGAAAGGTGAGGTGGGGTGATACATAAACCAAGGGTATCAAATTAGCTCAGATACCGTTCCATAAACCCAATATGTAGTAGACAAGACCTACTCCTTGCTCAGAGAACTGGACTCAAGACGCCCTATTCACCGCACAAGAATATATCTGACTAGTAATAATCTTAAAACCTATGTATTGATATCTCTCTGTTAGTGTGTCAAGTGGGTGTAAAGCGGCATAAACACAGCCGTGAAAAGCAGCTAAACCCCATTATGAAAATAAATTACTTTGAAAAACCCATGAAACAACGACAGTGAAAGAGATGGAAATTCTTACACAATGAGTTCAGGGGCTGTGATGCAACCTGGATTGACCATATCTAGACCCACAGCTGGATGAGACATAAGGGTGGACACTCTTGGGGCTGAGAGGTTTGGTGAGGTTGGGTGAACAAACGCAGACCCTTTAAAGTAATACTGCGTGGTACCCATCGCATGGGTCCCAAATCTCCAGCTTCAAGGGCATCTTCCTACATCGAAAACATGCATGAGAAACCCAGAAGATGGTACACCGTGTGATGGGGAAAGGTTTCTAAAATGCACCTCATTTCTCATCTCCTTGTGCCCGGGTTCGCCATTCCAGCCGCTTTACTAGCAATCTCCCTACTTGGAGCATCAGCACCTTTAACCTCCTGTTCCGTACAGGTTGCAATTTGTCCTGAGGATGAACGGGGAGACGGGGAACCAACGAGAGACTAGCTCTTGGTGTCGGGACAGGCACAGGTCACTCTATTTTCCCATCAGGAAGAAGAATTAACCACAGGCTCAGCCTGCCCCCCGGAACCAGAACAGGGCCTGAAGCCATCCTGTGCTTTTGCGGCCAGCTCCCAAAAAAGCGAGTTGTAAAATGGAGGTTCAGGGCACTGCAATTCACAAACCTGCAGAGTTATAAATGATAACTCTCGTCCACCAATATATTGAGGGAAGGCAAAGAAGAGGATTTGAAATCAACACAGAATTGCACGAAACAGATTTCAGGAGGTAGATACGAATCGCCTTTAAAGCACATGAAAAGCGGCAAAACGTTGACAATGATGCCCTTGGCCAAAAAGGGCGTATGCGTTTTTTCCTGAATATATTCAGGAAAAAACGCATACGCCCTTTTTGGCCAACCAAGCAACCTGGAAAGGCAAATCAGCGCTACAGAGAAGTCTCGCTTCCCATCGGTCAAAAGGGCCATGCTGAAAAAAGTGTCAAAACCAGAAATGCAGGACAGGCCATGGAGAAATGGGAGCCTTGCTACACTGATGGGCGGGATGTAAATTGCCAACAGCCACTCTGGAGAAGTGTACGGTGTGTCCTGAAACATCTGAAAAACACAGCTTAGAGAGCATAGGGCACTTCCACTCATGGGGGTATAAATTGGGAAAATGAAAAATCAGCAAGACACAAGCACCCCAAAGTTGAGGGCTGCTCTGTTGACAAGGACCTCCACTTCATTCCACCTTCAATATCCCAGGAAAGAGAAAAATGGATAAAGAAGTTGTGGTCCTTATGTACAATGGAATATCACTCAGCCATGAAATCAATGTCATAAGGTTAGTAGCAGCATGATGAGTGGATTTAGGTACGACGATTCTAAGTGAAATAAGTCACACAGAAAAGGACACTTCTCATAAGGTATCACTGATAGAGGGAATGTAAAAACCGTTACACTTGAACTGAATTACAAAACAGAACAGAGTCACACATGCAGAAAACACACTATGGCTGCTTAACGGGAAAGGTGAGGTGGGGTGATACATAAAACAAGGGTATCAAATTAGCTCAGATACCGTTCCATAAACCCAATATGTAGTAGACAAGACCTACTCCTTGCTCAGAGAACTGGACTCAACACGCCCTATTCACTGCACAAGAATATATCTGACTAGTAATAATCTTAAAACCTATGTATTGATATCTCTCTGTTAGTGTGTCAAGTGGGTGTAAAGCGGCATAAACACAGCCGTGAAAAGCAGCTAAACCCCATTATGAAAATAAATTACTTTGAAAAACCCATGAAACAACGACAGTGAAAGAGATAGAAATTCTTACACAATGAGTTCAGGGGCTGTGATGCAACCTGGATTGACCATATCTAGACCCACAGCTGGATGAGACATAAGGGTGGACACTCTTGGGGCTGAGAGGTTTGGTGAGGTTGGGTGAGCAAACGCAGACCCTTTAAAGTAATACTGCGTGGTACCCATCGCATGGGTCCCAAATCTCCAGCTTCAAGGGCATCTTCCTACATCGAAAACATGCATGAGAAACCCAGAAGATGGTACACCGTGTGATGGGGAAAGGTTTCTAAAATGCACCTCATTTCTCATCTCCTTGTGCCCGGGTTCGCCATTCCAGCCGCTTTACTAGCAATCTCCCTACTTGGAGCATCAGCACCTTTAACCTCCTGTTCCGTACAGGGTGCAATTTGTCCTGAGGATGAACGGGAAGACGGGGAACCAACGAGAGACTAGCTCTTGGTGTCGGGACAGGCACAGGTCACTCTATTTTCCCATCAGGAAGAAGAATTAACCACAGGCTCAGCCTGCCCCCCGGAACCAGAACAGGGCCTGAAGCCATCCTGTGCTTTTGCGGCCAGCTCCCAAAAAAGCGAGTTGTAAAATGGAGGTTCAGGGCACTGCAATTCACAAACCTGCAGAGTTATAAATGATAACTCTCGTCCACCAATATATTGAGGGAAGGCAAAGAAGAGGATTTGAAATCAACACAGAATTGCACGAAACAGATTTCAGGAGGTAGATACGAATCGCCTTTAAAGCACATGAAAAGCGGCAAAACGTTGACAATGATGCCCTTGGCCAAAAAGGGCGTATGCGTTTTTTCCTGAATATATTCAGGAAAAAACGCATACGCCCTTTTTGGCCAACCAAGCAACCTGGAAAGGCAAATCAGCGCTACAGAGAAGTCTCGCTTCCCATCGGTCAAAAGGGCCATGCTGAAAAAAGTGTCAAAACCAGAAATGCAGGACAGGCCATGGAGAAATGGGAGCCTTGCTACACTGATGGGCGGGATGTAAATTGCCAACAGCCACTCTGGAGAAGTGTACGGTGTGTCCTGAAACATCTGAAAAACACAGCTTAGAGAGCATAGGGCACTTCCACTCATGGGGGTATAAATTGGGAAAATGAAAAATCAGCAAGACACAAGCACCCCAAAGTTGAGGGCTGCTCTGTTGACAAGGACCTCCACTTCATTCCACCTTCAATATCCCAGGAAAGAGAAAAATGGATAAAGAAGTTGTGGTCCTTATGTACAATGGAATATCACTCAGCCATGAAATCAATGTCATAAGGTTAGTAGCAGCATGATGAGTGGATTTAGGTACGACGATTCTAAGTGAAATAAGTCACACAGAAAAGGACACTTCTCATAAGGTATCACTGATAGAGGGAATGTAAAAACCGTTACACTTGAACTGAATTACAAAACAGAACAGAGTCACACATGCAGAAAACACACTATGGCTGCTTAACGGGAAAGGTGAGGTGGGGTGATACATAAAACAAGGGTATCAAATTAGCTCAGATACCGTTCCATAAACCCAATATGTAGTAGACAAGACCTACTCCTTGCTCAGAGAACTGGACTCAACACGCCCTATTCACTGCACAAGAATATATCTGACTAGTAATAATCTTAAAACCTATGTATTGATATCTCTCTGTTAGTGTGTCAAGTGGGTGTAAAGCGGCATAAACACAGCCGTGAAAAGCAGCTAAACCCCATTATGAAAATAAATTACTTTGAAAAACCCATGAAACAACGACAGTGAAAGAGATAGAAATTCTTACACAATGAGTTCAGGGGCTGTGATGCAACCTGGATTGACCATATCTAGACCCACAGCTGGATGAGACATAAGGGTGGACACTCTTGGGGCTGAGAGGTTTGGTGAGGTTGGGTGAGCAAACGCAGACCCTTTAAAGTAATACTGCGTGGTACCCATCGCATGGGTCCCAAATCTCCAGGTTCAAGGGCATCTTCCTACATCGAAAACATGCATGAGAAACCCAGAAGATGGTACACCGTGTGATGGGGAAAGGTTTCTAAAATGCACCTCATTTCTCATCTCCTTGTGCCCGGGTTCGCCATTCCAGCCGCTTTACTAGCAATCTCCCTACTTGGAGCATCAGCACCTTTAACCTCCTGTTCCGTACAGGTTGCAATTTGTCCTGAGGATGAACGGGAAGACGGGGAACCAACGAGAGACTAGCTCTTGGTGTCGGGACAGGCACAGGTCACTCTATTTTCCCATCAGGAAGAAAAATTAACCACATGCTCAGCCTGCCCCCCGGAACCAGAACAGGGCCTGAAGCCATCCTGCACTTTTGCGGCCAGCTCCCAAAAAAGCGAGTTGTAAAATGGAGGTTCAGGGCACTGCAATTCACAAACCTGCAGAGTTATAAATGATAACTCTCGTCCACAAATATATTGAGGGAAGGCAAAGAAGAGGATTTTAAATCAAGGCAGAATTGCAGGAAACAGATTTCAGGAGGTAGATTCGAATCGCCTTTAAAGCACATGAAAAGCGGCAAAATGTTGACAATGATGCCCTTGGCCAAAAAGGGCGTATGCGTTTTTTCCTGAATATATTCAGGAAAAAACGCATACGCCCTTTTTGGCCAACCAAGCAACCTGGAAAGGCAAATCAGCGCTACAAAGAAGTCTCACTTCCCATCGGTCAAAAGGGCCATGCTGAAAAATGTGTCAAAACCAGAAATGCAGGACAGGCCATGGAGAAATGAGAGCCTTGCTACACTGATGGGCGGGATGTAAATTGCCAACAGCCACTCTGGAGAAGTGTACGGTGTGTCCTGAAACATCTGAAAAACACAGCTTAGAGAGCATAGGGCACTTCCACTCATGGGGGTATAAATTGGGAAAATTAAAAATCAGCAAGACACAAGCACCCCAAAGTTGAGGGCTGCTCTGTTGACAAGGACCTCCACTTCATTCCACCTTCAATATCCCAGGAAAGAGAAAAATGGATAAAGAAGTTGTGGTCCTTATGTACAATGGAATATCACTCAGCCATGAAATCAATGTCATAAGGTTAGTAGCAGCATGATGAGTGGATTTAGGTACGACGATTCTAAGTGAAATAAGTCACACAGAAAAGGACACTTCTCATAAGGTATCACTTTTAGAGGGAATGTAAAAACCGTTACACTTGAACTGAATTACAAAACAGAACAGAGTCACACATGCAGAAATCAGACAATGGCTGCTTAACGGGAAAGGTGAGGTGGGGTGATACATAAACCAAGGGTATCAAATTAGCTCAGATACCGTTCCATAAACCCAATATGTAGTAGACAAGACCTACTCCTTGCTCAGAGAACTGGACTCAAGACGCCCTATTCACCGCACAAGAATATATCTGACTAGTAATAATCTTAAAACCTATGTATTGATATCTCTCTGTTAGTGTGTCAAGTGGGTGTAAAGCGGCATAAACACAGCCGTGAAAAGCAGCTAAACCCCATTATGAAAATAAATTACTTTGAAAAACCCATGAAACAACGACAGTGAAAGAGATGGAAATTCTTACACAATGAGTTCAGGGGCTGTGATGCAACCTGGATTGACCATATCTAGACCCACAGCTGGATGAGACATAAGGGTGGACACTCTTGGGGCTGAGAGGTTTGGTGAGGTTGGGTGAGCAAACGCAGACCCTTTAAAGTAATACTGCGTGGTACCCATCGCATGGGTCCCAAATCTCCAGGTTCAAGGGCATCTTCCTACATCGAAAACATGCATGAGAAACCCAGAAGATGGTACACCGTGTGATGGGGAAAGGTTTCTAAAACGCACCTCATTTCTCATCTCCTTGTGCCCGGGTTCGCCATTCCAGCCGCTTTACTAGCAATCTCCCTACTTGGAGCATCAGCACCTTTAACCTCCTGTTCCGTACAGGTTGCAATTTGTCCTGAGGATGAACGGGAAGACGGGGAACCAACGAGAGACTAGCTCTTGGTGTCGGGACAGGCACAGGTCACTCTATTTTCCCATCAGGAAGAAGAATTAACCACATGCTCAGCCTGCCCCCCGGAACCAGAACAGGGCCTGAAGCCATCCTGCACTTTTGCGGCCAGCTCCCAAAAAAGCGAGTTGTAAAATGGAGGTTCAGGGCACTGCAATTCACAAACCTGCAGAGTTATAAATGATAACTCTCGTCCACAAATATATTGAGGGAAGGCAAAGAAGAGGATTTTAAATCAAGGCAGAATTGCACGAAACAGATTTCAGGAGGTAGATTCGAATCGCCTTTAAAGCACATGAAAAGCGGCAAAATGTTGACAATGATGCCCTTGGCCAAAAAGGGCGTATGCGTTTTTTCCTGAATATATTCAGGAAAAAACGCATACGCCCTTTTTGGCCAACCAAGCAACCTGGAAAGGCAAATCAGCGCTACAAAGAAGTCTCACTTCCCATCGGTCAAAAGGGCCATGCTGAAAAATGTGTCAAAACCAGAAATGCAGGACAGGCCATGGAGAAATGAGAGCCTTGCTACACTGATGGGCGGGATGTAAATTGCCAACAGCCACTCTGGAGAAGTGTACGGTGTGTCCTGAAACATCTGAAAAACACAGCTTAGAGAGCATAGGGCACTTCCACTCATGGGGGTATAAATTGGGAAAATTAAAAATCAGCAAGACACAAGCACCCCAAAGTTTAGGGCTGCTCTGTTGACAAGGACCTCCACTTCATTCCACCTTCAATATCCCAGGAAAGAGAAAAATGGATAAAGAAGTTGTGGTCCTTATGTACAATGGAATATCACTCAGCCATGAAATCAATGTCATAAGGTTAGTAGCAGCATGATGAGTGGATTTAGGTACGACGATTCTAAGTGAAATAAGTCACACAGAAAAGGACACTTCTCATAAGGTATCACTTTTAGAGGGAATGTAAAAACCGTTACACTTGAACTGAATTACAAAACAGAACAGAGTCACACATGCAGAAAACAGACAATGGCTGCTTAACGGGAAAGGTGAGGTGGGGTGATACATAAAACAAGGGTATCAAATTAGCTCAGATACCGTTCCATAAACCCAATATGTAGTAGACAAGACCTACTCCTTGCTCAGAGAACTGGACTCAAGACGCCCTATTCACCGCACAAGAATATATCTGACTAGTAATAATCTTAAAACCTATGTATTGATATCTCTCTGTTAGTGTGTCAAGTGGGTGTAAAGCGGCATAAACACAGCCGTGAAAAGCAGCTAAACCCCATTATGAAAATAAATTACTTTGAAAAACCCATGAAACAACGACAGTGAAAGAGATGGAAATTCTTACACAATGAGTTCAGGGGCTGTGATGCAACCTGGATTGACCATATCTAGACCCACAGCTGGATGAGACATAAGGGTGGACACTCTTGGGGCTGAGAGGTTTGGTGAGGTTGGGTGAGCAAACGCAGACCCTTTAAAGTAATACTGCGTGGTACCCATCGCATGGGTCCCAAATCTCCAGGTTCAAGGGCATCTTCCTACATCGAAAACATGCATGAGAAACCCAGAAGATGGTACACCGTGTGATGGGGAAAGGTTTCTAAAATGCACCTCATTTCTCATCTCCTTGTGCCCAGGTTCGCCATTCCAGCCGCTTTACTAGCAATCTCCCTACTTGGAGCATCAGCACCTTTAACCTCCTGTTCCGTACAGGTTGCAATTTGTCCTGAGGATGAACGGGAAGACGGGGAACCAACGAGAGACTAGCTCTTGGTGTCGGGACAGGCACAGGTCACTCTATTTTCCCATCAGGAAGAAGAATTAACCACAGGCTCAGCCTGCCCCCCGGAACCAGAACAGGGCCTGAAGCCATCCTGTGCTTTTGCGGCCAGCTCCCAAAAAAGCGAGTTGTAAAATGGAGGTTCAGGGCACTGCAATTCACAAATCTGCAGAGTTATAAATGATAACTCTCGTCCACAAATATATTGAGGGAAGGCAAAGAAGAGGATTTGAATTCAAGGCAGAATTGCACGAAACAGATTTCAGGAGGTAGATACGAATCGCCTTTAAAGCACATGAAAAGCGGCAAAACGTTGACAATGATGCCCTTGGCCAAAAAGGGCGTATGCGTTTTTTCCTGAATATATTCAGGAAAAAACGCATACGCCCTTTTTGGCCAACCAAGCAACCTGGAAAGGCAAATCAGCGCTACAAAGAAGTCTCACTTCCCATCGGTCAAAAGGGCCATGCTGAAAAAAGTGTCAAAACCAGAAATGCAGGACAGGCCATGGAGAAATGAGAGCCTTGCTACACTGATGGGCGGGATGTAAATTGCCAACAGCCACTCTGGAGAAGTGTACGGTGTGTCCTGAAACATCTGAAAAACACAGCTTAGAGAGCATAGGGCACTTCCACTCATGGGGGTATAAATTGGGAAAATGAAAAATCAGCAAGACACAAGCACCCCAAAGTTTAGGGCTGCTCTGTTGACAAGGACCTCCACTTCATTCCACCTTAAATATCCCAGGAAAGAGAAAAATGGATAAAGAAGTTGTGGTCCTTATGTACAATGGAATATCACTCAGCCATGAAATCAATGTCATAAGGTTAGTAGCAGCATGATGAGTGGATTTAGGTACGATGATTCTAAGTGAAATAAGTCACACAGAAAAGGACACTTCTCATAAGGTATCACTTTTAGAGGGAATGTAAAAACCGTTACACTTGAACTGAATTACAAAACAGAACAGAGTCACACATGCAGAAAACAGACAATGGCTGCTTAACGGGAAAGGTGAGGTGGGGTGATACATAAACCAAGGGTATCAAATTAGCTCAGATACCGTTCCATAAACCCAATATGTAGTAGACAAGACCTACTCCTTGCTCAGAGAACTGGACTCAAGACGCCCTATTCACCGCACAAGAATATATCTGACTAGTAATAATCTTAAAACCTATGTATTGATATCTCTCTGTTAGTGTGTCAAGTGGGTGTAAAGCGGCATAAACACAGCCGTGAAAAGCAGCTAAACCCCATTATGAAAATAAATTACTTTGAAAAACCCATGAAACAACGACAGTGAAAGAGATGGAAATTCTTACACAATGAGTTCAGGGGCTGTGATGCAACCTGGATTGACCATATCTAGACCCACAGCTGGATGAGACATAAGGGTGGACACTCTTGGGGCTGAGAGGTTTGGTGAGGTTGGGTGAACAAACGCAGACCCTTTAAAGTAATACTGCGTGGTACCCATCGCATGGGTCCCAAATCTCCAGGTTCAAGGGCATCTTCCTACATCGAAAACATGCATGAGAAACCCAGAAGATGGTACACCGTGTGATGGGGAAAGGTTTCTAAAATGCACCTCATTTCTCATCTCCTTGTGCCCGGGTTCGCCATTCCAGCCGCTTTACTAGCAATCTCCCTACTTGGAGCATCAGCACCTTTAACCTCCTGTTCCGTACAGGTTGCAATTTGTCCTGAGGATGAACGGGAAGACGGGGAACCAACGAGAGACTAGCTCTTGGTGTCGGGACAGGCACAGGTCACTCTATTTTCCCATCAGGAAGAAGAATTAACCACAGGCTCAGCCTGCCCCCCGGAACCAGAACAGGGCCTGAAGCCATCCTGTGCTTTTGCGGCCAGCTCCCAAAAAAGCGAGTTGTAAAATGGAGGTTCAGGGCACTGCAATTCACAAACCTGCAGAGTTATAAATGATAACTCTCGTCCACCAATATATTGAGGGAAGGCAAAGAAGAGGATTTGAAATCAAGACAGAATTGCACGAAACAGATTTCAGGAGGTAGATACGAATCGCCTTTAAAGCACATGAAAAGCGGCAAAACGTTGACAATGATGCCCTTGGCCAAAAAGGGCGTATGCGTTTTTTCCTGAATATATTCAGGAAAAAACGCATACGCCCTTTTTGGCCAACCAAGCAACCTGGAAAGGCAAATCAGCGCTACAGAGAAGTCTCGCTTCCCATCGGTCAAAAGGGCCATGCTGAAAAAAGTGTCAAAACCAGAAATGCAGGACAGGCCATGGAGAAATGGGACCCTTGCTACACTGATGGGCGGGATGTAAATTGCCAACAGCCACTCTGGAGAAGTGTACGGTGTGTCCTGAAACATCTGAAAAACACAGCTTAGAGAGCATAGGGCACTTCCACTCATGGGGGTATAAATTGGGAAAATTAAAAATCAGCAAGACACAAGCACCCCAAAGTTGAGGGCTGCTCTGTTGACAAGGACCTCCACTTCATTCCACCTTAAATATCCCAGGAAAGAGAAAAATGGATAAAGAAGTTGTGGTCCTTATGTACAATGGAATATCACTCAGCCATGAAATCAATGTCATAAGGTTAGTAGCAGCATGATGAGTGGATTTAGGTACGACGATTCTAAGTGAAATAAGTCACACAGAAAAGGACACTTCTCATAAGGTATCACTGATAGAGGGAATGTAAAAACCGTTACACTTGAACTGAATTACAAAACAGAACAGAGTCACACATGCAGAAAACACACTATGGCTGCTTAACGGGAAAGGTGAGGTGGGGTGATACATAAAACAAGGGTATCAAATTAGCTCAGATACCGTTCCATAAACCCAATATGTAGTAGACAAGACCTACTCCTTGCTCAGAGAACTGGACTCAACACGCCCTATTCACTGCACAAGAATATATCTGACTAGTAATAATCTTAAAACCTATGTATTGATATCTCTCTGTTAGTGTGTCAAGTGGGTGTAAAGCGGCATAAACACAGCCGTGAAAAGCAGCTAAACCCCATTATGAAAATAAATTACTTTGAAAAACCCATGAAACAACGACAGTGAAAGAGATAGAAATTCTTACACAATGAGTTCAGGGGCTGTGATGCAACCTGGATTGACCATATCTAGACCCACAGCTGGATGAGACATAAGGGTGGACACTCTTGGGGCTGAGAGGTTTGGTGAGGTTGGGTGAGCAAACGCAGACCCTTTAAAGTAATACTGCGTGGTACCCATCGCATGGGTCCCAAATCTCCAGGTTCAAGGGCATCTTCCTACATCGAAAACATGCATGAGAAACCCAGAAGATGGTACACCGTGTGATGGGGAAAGGTTTCTAAAATGCACCTCATTTCTCATCTCCTTGTGCCCGGGTTCGCCATTCCAGCCGCTTTACTAGCAATCTCCCTACTTGGAGCATCAGCACCTTTAACCTCCTGTTCCGTACAGGTTGCAATTTGTCCTGAGGATGAACGGGAAGACGGGGAACCAACGAGAGACTAGCTCTTGGTGTCGGGACAGGCACAGGTCACTCTATTTTCCCATCAGGAAGAAGAATTAACCACATGCTCAGCCTGCCCCCCGGAAGCAGAACAGGGCCTGAAGCCATCCTGCACTTTTGCGGCCAGCTCCCAAAAAAGCGAGTTGTAAAATGGAGGTTCAGGGCACTGCAATTCACAAACCTGCAGAGTTATAAATGATAACTCTCGTCCACAAATATATTGAGGGAAGGCAAAGAAGAGGATTTTAAATCAAGGCAGAATTGCAGGAAACAGATTTCAGGAGGTAGATTCGAATCGCCTTTAAAGCACATGAAAAGCGGCAAAATGTTGACAATGATGCCCTTGGCCAAAAAGGGCGTATGCGTTTTTTCCTGAATATATTCAGGAAAAAACGCATACGCCCTTTTTGGCCAACCAAGCAACCTGGAAAGGCAAATCAGCGCTACAAAGAAGTCTCACTTCCCATCGGTCAAAAGGGCCATGCTGAAAAATGTGTCAAAACCAGAAATGCAGGACAGGCCATGGAGAAATGAGAGCCTTGCTACACTGATGGGCGGGATGTAAATTGCCAACAGCCACTCTGGAGAAGTGTACGGTGTGTCCTGAAACATCTGAAAAACACAGCTTAGAGAGCATAGGGCACTTCCACTCATGGGGGTATAAATTGGGAAAATTAAAAATCAGCAAGACACAAGCACCCCAAAGTTGAGGGCTGCTCTGTTGACAAGGACCTCCACTTCATTCCACCTTCAATATCCCAGGAAAGAGAAAAATGGATAAAGAAGTTGTGGTCCTTATGTACAATGGAATATCACTCAGCCATGAAATCAATGTCATAAGGTTAGTAGCAGCATGATGAGTGGATTTAGGTACGACGATTCTAAGTGAAATAAGTCACACAGAAAAGGACACTTCTCATAAGGTATCACTTTTAGAGGGAATGTAAAAACCGTTACACTTGAACTGAATTACAAAACAGAACAGAGTCACACATGCAGAAAACAGACAATGGCTGCTTAACGGGAAAGGTGAGGTGGGGTGATACATAAACCAAGGGTATCAAATTAGCTCAGATACCGTTCCATAAACCCAATATGTAGTAGACAAGACCTACTCCTTGCTCAGAGAACTGGACTCAAGACGCCCTATTCACCGCACAAGAATATATCTGACTAGTAATAATCTTAAAACCTATGTATTGATATCTCTCTGTTAGTGTGTCAAGTGGGTGTAAAGCGGCATAAACACAGCCGTGAAAAGCAGCTAAACCCCATTATGAAAATAAATTACTTTGAAAAACCCATGAAACAACGACAGTGAAAGAGATGGAAATTCTTACACAATGAGTTCAGGGGCTGTGATGCAACCTGGATTGACCATATCTAGACCCACAGCTGGATGAGACATAAGGGTGGACACTCTTGGGGCTGAGAGGTTTGGTGAGGTTGGGTGAACAAACGCAGACCCTTTAAAGTAATACTGCGTGGTACCCATCGCATGGGTCCCAAATCTCCAGCTTCAAGGGCATCTTCCTACATCGAAAACATGCATGAGAAACCCAGAAGATGGTACACCGTGTGATGGGGAAAGGTTTCTAAAATGCACCTCATTTCTCATCTCCTTGTGCCCGGGTTCGCCATTCCAGCCGCTTTACTAGCAATCTCCCTACTTGGAGCATCAGCACCTTTAACCTCCTGTTCCGTACAGGTTGCAATTTGTCCTGAGGATGAACGGGAAGACGGGGAACCAATGAGAGACTAGCTCTTGGTGTCGGGACAGGCACAGGTCACTCTATTTTCCCATCAGGAAGAAGAATTAACCACAGGCTCAGCCTGCCCCCCGGAACCAGAACAGGGCCTGAAGCCATCCTGTGCTTTTGCGGCCAGCTCCCAAAAAAGCGAGTTGTAAAATGGAGGTTCAGGGCACTGCAATTCACAAACCTGCAGAGTTATAAATGATAACTCTCGTCCACCAATATATTGAGGGAAGGCAAAGAAGAGGATTTGAAATCAAGACAGAATTGCACGAAACAGATTTCAGGAGGTAGATACGAATCGCCTTTAAAGCACATGAAAAGCGGCAAAACGTTGACAATGATGCCCTTGGCCAAAAAGGGCGTATGCGTTTTTTCCTGAATATATTCAGGAAAAAACGCATACGCCCTTTTTGGCCAACCAAGCAACCTGGAAAGGCAAATCAGCGCTACAGAGAAGTCTCGCTTCCCATCGGTCAAAAGGGCCATGCTGAAAAAAGTGTCAAAACCAGAAATGCAGGACAGGCCATGGAGAAATGGGAGCCTTGCTACACTGATGGGCGGGATGTAAATTGCCAACAGCCACTCTGGAGAAGTGTACGGTGTGTCCTGAAACATCTGAAAAACACAGCTTAGAGAGCATAGGGCACTTCCACTCATGGGGGTATAAATTGGGAAAATGAAAAATCAGCAAGACACAAGCACCCCAAAGTTGAGGGCTGCTCTGTTGACAAGGACCTCCACTTCATTCCACCTTCAATATCCCAGGAAAGAGAAAAATGGATAAAGAAGTTGTGGTCCTTATGTACAATGGAATATCACTCAGCCATGAAATCAATGTCATAAGGTTAGTAGCAGCATGATGAGTGGATTTAGGTACGACGATTCTAAGTGAAATAAGTCACACAGAAAAGGACACTTCTCATAAGGTATCACTGATAGAGGGAATGTAAAAACCGTTACACTTGAACTGAATTACAAAACAGAACAGAGTCACACATGCAGAAAACACACTATGGCTGCTTAACGGGAAAGGTGAGGTGGGGTGATACATAAAACAAGGGTATCAAATTAGCTCAGATACCGTTCCATAAACCCAATATGTAGTAGACAAGACCTACTCCTTGCTCAGAGAACTGGACTCAACACGCCCTATTCACTGCACAAGAATATATCTGACTAGTAATAATCTTAAAACCTATGTATTGATATCTCTCTGTTAGTGTGTCAAGTGGGTGTAAAGCGGCATAAACACAGCCGTGAAAAGCAGCTAAACCCCATTATGAAAATAAATTACTTTGAAAAACCCATGAAACAACGACAGTGAAAGAGATAGAAATTCTTACACAATGAGTTCAGGGGCTGTGATGCAACCTGGATTGACCATATCTAGACCCACAGCTGGATGAGACATAAGGGTGGACACTCTTGGGGCTGAGAGGTTTGGTGAGGTTGGGTGAGCAAACGCAGACCCTTTAAAGTAATACTGCGTGGTACCCATCGCATGGGTCCCAAATCTCCAGGTTCAAGGGCATCTTCCTACATCGAAAACATGCATGAGAAACCCAGAAGATGGTACACCGTGTGATGGGGAAAGGTTTCTAAAATGCACCTCATTTCTCATCTCCTTGTGCCCGGGTTCGCCATTCCAGCTGCTTTACTAGCAATCTCCCTACTTGGAGCATCAGCACCTTTAACCTCCTGTTCCGTACAGGTTGCAATTTGTCCTGAGGATGAACGGGAAGACGGGGAACCAACGAGAGACTAGCTCTTGGTGTCGGGACAGGCACAGGTCACTCTATTTTCCCATCAGGAAGAAAAATTAACCACATGCTCAGCCTGCCCCCCGGAACCAGAACAGGGCCTGAAGCCATCCTGCACTTTTGCGGCCAGCTCCCAAAAAAGCGAGTTGTAAAATGGAGGTTCAGGGCACTGCAATTCACAAACCTGCAGAGTTATAAATGATAACTCTCGTCCACAAATATATTGAGGGAAGGCAAAGAAGAGGATTTTAAATCAAGGCAGAATTGCAGGAAACAGATTTCAGGAGGTAGATTCGAATCGCCTTTAAAGCACATGAAAAGCGGCAAAATGTTGACAATGATGCCCTTGGCCAAAAAGGGCGTATGCGTTTTTTCCTGAATATATTCAGGAAAAAACGCATACGCCCTTTTTGGCCAACCAAGCAACCTGGAAAGGCAAATCAGCGCTACAAAGAAGTCTCACTTCCCATCGGTCAAAAGGGCCATGCTGAAAAATGTGTCAAAACCAGAAATGCAGGACAGGCCATGGAGAAATGAGAGCCTTGCTACACTGATGGGCGGGATGTAAATTGCCAACAGCCACTCTGGAGAAGTGTACGGTGTGTCCTGAAACATCTGAAAAACACAGCTTAGAGAGCATAGGGCACTTCCACTCATGGGGGTATAAATTGGGAAAATTAAAAATCAGCAAGACACAAGCACCCCAAAGTTGAGGGCTGCTCTGTTGACAAGGACCT
Source organism: Balaenoptera borealis (assembly GCF_965194805.1). NCBI lineage: Eukaryota > Metazoa > Chordata > Mammalia > Artiodactyla > Balaenopteridae > Balaenoptera > Balaenoptera borealis. The sequence goes on along the minus strand of NW_028121954.1, from coordinate 14,279 downwards.
CCACTTCATTCCACCTTCAATATCCCAGGAAAGAGAAAAATGGATAAAGAAGTTGTGGTCCTTATGTACAATGGAATATCACTCAGCCATGAAATCAATGTCATAAGGTTAGTAGCAGCATGATGAGTGGATTTAGGTACGACGATTCTAAGTGAAATAAGTCACACAGAAAAGGACACTTCTCATAAGGTATCACTGATAGAGGGAATGTAAAAACCGTTACACTTGAACTGAATTACAAAACAGAACAGAGTCACACATGCAGAAAACACACTATGGCTGCTTAACGGGAAAGGTGAGGTGGGGTGATACATAAAACAAGGGTATCAAATTAGCTCAGATACCGTTCCATAAACCCAATATGTAGTAGACAAGACCTACTCCTTGCTCAGAGAACTGGACTCAACACGCCCTATTCACTGCACAAGAATATATCTGACTAGTAATAATCTTAAAACCTATGTATTGATATCTCTCTGTTAGTGTGTCAAGTGGGTGTAAAGCGGCATAAACACAGCCGTGAAAAGCAGCTAAACCCCATTATGAAAATAAATTACTTTGAAAAACCCATGAAACAACGACAGTGAAAGAGATAGAAATTCTTACACAATGAGTTCAGGGGCTGTGATGCAACCTGGATTGACCATATCTAGACCCACAGCTGGATGAGACATAAGGGTGGACACTCTTGGGGCTGAGAGGTTTGGTGAGGTTGGGTGAGCAAACGCAGACCCTTTAAAGTAATACTGCGTGGTACCCATCGCATGGGTCCCAAATCTCCAGGTTCAAGGGCATCTTCCTACATCGAAAACATGCATGAGAAACCCAGAAGATGGTACACCGTGTGATGGGGAAAGGTTTCTAAAATGCACCTCATTTCTCATCTCCTTGTGCCCGGGTTCGCCATTCCAGCCGCTTTACTAGCAATCTCCCTACTTGGAGCATCAGCACCTTTAACCTCCTGTTCCGTACAGGTTGCAATTTGTCCTGAGGATGAACGGGAAGACGGGGAACCAACGAGAGACTAGCTCTTGGTGTCGGGACAGGCACAGGTCACTCTATTTTCCCATCAGGAAGAAAAATTAACCACATGCTCAGCCTGCCCCCCGGAACCAGAACAGGGCCTGAAGCCATCCTGCACTTTTGCGGCCAGCTCCCAAAAAAGCGAGTTGTAAAATGGAGGTTCAGGGCACTGCAATTCACAAACCTGCAGAGTTATAAATGATAACTCTCGTCCACAAATATATTGAGGGAAGGCAAAGAAGAGGATTTTAAATCAAGGCAGAATTGCAGGAAACAGATTTCAGGAGGTAGATTCGAATCGCCTTTAAAGCACATGAAAAGCGGCAAAATGTTGACAATGATGCCCTTGGCCAAAAAGGGCGTATGCGTTTTTTCCTGAATATATTCAGGAAAAAACGCATACGCCCTTTTTGGCCAACCAAGCAACCTGGAAAGGCAAATCAGCGCTACAAAGAAGTCTCACTTCCCATCGGTCAAAAGGGCCATGCTGAAAAATGTGTCAAAACCAGAAATGCAGGACAGGCCATGGAGAAATGAGAGCCTTGCTACACTGATGGGCGGGATGTAAATTGCCAACAGCCACTCTGGAGAAGTGTACGGTGTGTCCTGAAACATCTGAAAAACACAGCTTAGAGAGCATAGGGCACTTCCACTCATGGGGGTATAAATTGGGAAAATTAAAAATCAGCAAGACACAAGCACCCCAAAGTTGAGGGCTGCTCTGTTGACAAGGACCTCCACTTCATTCCACCTTCAATATCCCAGGAAAGAGAAAAATGGATAAAGAAGTTGTGGTCCTTATGTACAATGGAATATCACTCAGCCATGAAATCAATGTCATAAGGTTAGTAGCAGCATGATGAGTGGATTTAGGTACGACGATTCTAAGTGAAATAAGTCACACAGAAAAGGACACTTCTCATAAGGTATCACTTTTAGAAGTAATGTAAAAACCGTTACACTTGAACTGAATTACAAAACAGAACAGAGTCACACATGCAGAAATCAGACAATGGCTGCTTAACGGGAAAGGTGAGGTGGGGTGATACATAAACCAAGGGTATCAAATTAGCTCAGATACCGTTCCATAAACCCAATATGTAGTAGACAAGACCTACTCCTTGCTCAGAGAACTGGACTCAACACGCCCTATTCACCGCACAAGAATATATCTGACTAGTAATAATCTTAAAACCTATGTATTGATATCTCTCTGTTAGTGTGTCAAATGGGTGTAAAGCGGCATAAACACAGCCGTGAAAAGCAGCTAAACCCCATTATGAAAATAAATTACTTTGAAAAACCCATGAAACAACGACAGTGAAAGAGATGGAAATTCTTACACAATGAGTTCAGGGGCTGTGATGCAACCTGGATTGACCATATCTAGACCCACAGCTGGATGAGACATAAGGGTGGACACTCTTGGGGCTGAGAGGTTTGGTGAGGTTGGGTGAGCAAACGCAGACCCTTTAAAGTAATACTGCGTGGTACCCATCGCATGGGTCCCAAATCTCCAGGTTCAAGGGCATCTTCCTACATCGAAAACATGCATGAGAAACCCAGAAGATGGTACACCGTGTGATGGGGAAAGGTTTCTAAAACGCACCTCATTTCTCATCTCCTTGTGCCCGGGTTCGCCATTCCAGCCACTTTACTAGCAATCTCCCTACTTGGAGCATCAGCACCTTTAACCTCCTGTTCCGTACAGGTTGCAATTTGTCCTGAGGATGAACGGGAAGACGGGGAACCAACGAGAGACTAGCTCTTGGTGTCGGGACAGGCACAGGTCACTCTATTTTCCCATCAGGAAGAAGAATTAACCACATGCTCAGCCTGCCCCCCGGAACCAGAACAGGGCCTGAAGCCATCCTGCACTTTTGCGGCCAGCTCCCAAAAAAGCGAGTTGTAAAATGGAGGTTCAGGGCACTGCAATTCACAAACCTGCAGAGTTATAAATGATAACTCTCGTCCACAAATATATTGAGGGAAGGCAAAGAAGAGGATTTTAAATCAAGGCAGAATTGCACGAAACAGATTTCAGGAGGTAGATTCGAATCGCCTTTAAAGCACATGAAAAGCGGCAAAATGTTGACAATGATGCCCTTGGCCAAAAAGGGCGTATGCGTTTTTTCCTGAATATATTCAGGAAAAAACGCATACGCCCTTTTTGGCCAACCAAGCAACCTGGAAAGGCAAATCAGCGCTACAAAGAAGTCTCACTTCCCATCGGTCAAAAGGGCCATGCTGAAAAATGTGTCAAAACCAGAAATGCAGGACAGGCCATGGAGAAATGAGAGCCTTGCTACACTGATGGGCGGGATGTAAATTGCCAACAGCCACTCTGGAGAAGTGTACGGTGTGTCCTGAAACATCTGAAAAACACAGCTTAGAGAGCATAGGGCACTTCCACTCATGGGGGTATAAATTGGGAAAATTAAAAATCAGCAAGACACAAGCACCCCAAAGTTGAGGGCTGCTCTGTTGACAAGGACCTCCACTTCATTCCACCTTAAATATCCCAGGAAAGAGAAAAATGGATAAAGAAGTTGTGGTCCTTATGTACAATGGAATATCACTCAGCCATGAAATCAATGTCATAAGGTTAGTAGCAGCATGATGAGTGGATTTAGGTACGACGATTCTAAGTGAAATAAGTCACACAGAAAAGGACACTTCTCATAAGGTATCACTTTTAGAGGGAATGTAAAAACCGTTACACTTGAACTGAATTACAAAACAGAACAGAGTCACACATGCAGAAAACAGACAATGGCTGCTTAACGGGAAAGGTGAGGTGGGGTGATACATAAAACAAGGGTATCAAATTAGCTCAGATACCGTTCCATAAACCCAATATGTAGTAGACAAGACCTACTCCTTGCTCAGAGAACTGGACTCAAGACGCCCTATTCACCGCACAAGAATATATCTGACTAGTAATAATCTTAAAACCTATGTATTGATATCTCTCTGTTAGTGTGTCAAGTGGGTGTAAAGCGGCATAAACACAGCCGTGAAAAGCAGCTAAACCCCATTATGAAAATAAATTACTTTGAAAAACCCATGAAACAACGACAGTGAAAGAGATGGAAATTCTTACACAATGAGTTCAGGGGCTGTGATGCAACCTGGATTGACCATATCTAGACCCACAGCTGGATGAGACATAAGGGTGGACACTCTTGGGGCTGAGAGGTTTGGTGAGGTTGGGTGAGCAAACGCAGACCCTTTAAAGTAATACTGCGTGGTACCCATCGCATGGGTCCCAAATCTCCAGGTTCAAGGGCATCTTCCTACATCGAAAACATGCATGAGAAACCCAGAAGATGGTACACCGTGTGATGGGGAAAGGTTTCTAAAATGCACCTCATTTCTCATCTCCTTGTGCCCAGGTTCGCCATTCCAGCCGCTTTACTAGCAATCTCCCTACTTGGAGCATCAGCACCTTTAACCTCCTGTTCCGTACAGGTTGCAATTTGTCCTGAGGATGAACGGGAAGACGGGGAACCAACGAGAGACTAGCTCTTGGTGTCGGGACAGGCACAGGTCACTCTATTTTCCCATCAGGAAGAAGAATTAACCACAGGCTCAGCCTGCCCCCCGGAACCAGAACAGGGCCTGAAGCCATCCTGTGCTTTTGCGGCCAGCTCCCAAAAAAGCGAGTTGTAAAATGGAGGTTCAGGGCACTGCAATTCACAAATCTGCAGAGTTATAAATGATAACTCTCGTCCACAAATATATTGAGGGAAGGCAAAGAAGAGGATTTGAATTCAAGGCAGAATTGCACGAAACAGATTTCAGGAGGTAGATACGAATCGCCTTTAAAGCACATGAAAAGCGGCAAAATGTTGACAATGATGCCCTTGGCCAAAAAGGGCGTATGCGTTTTTTCCTGAATATATTCAGGAAAAAACGCATACGCCCTTTTTGGCCAACCAAGCAACCTGGAAAGGCAAATCAGCGCTACAAAGAAGTCTCACTTCCCATCGGTCAAAAGGGCCATGCTGAAAAAAGTGTCAAAACCAGAAATGCAGGACAGGCCATGGAGAAATGAGAGCCTTGCTACACTGATGGGCGGGATGTAAATTGCCAACAGCCACTCTGGAGAAGTGTACGGTGTGTCCTGAAACATCTGAAAAACACAGCTTAGAGAGCATAGGGCACTTCCACTCATGGGGGTATAAATTGGGAAAATTAAAAATCAGCAAGACACAAGCACCCCAAAGTTGAGGGCTGCTCTGTTGACAAGGACCTCCACTTCATTCCACCTTAAATATCCCAGGAAAGAGAAAAATGGATAAAGAAGTTGTGGTCCTTATGTACAATGGAATATCACTCAGCCATGAAATCAATGTCATAAGGTTAGTAGCAGCATGATGAGTGGATTTAGGTACGACGATTCTAAGTGAAATAAGTCACACAGAAAAGGACACTTCTCATAAGGTATCACTGATAGAGGGAATGTAAAAACCGTTACACTTGAACTGAATTACAAAACAGAACAGAGTCACACATGCAGAAAACACACTATGGCTGCTTAACGGGAAAGGTGAGGTGGGGTGATACATAAAACAAGGGTATCAAATTAGCTCAGATACCGTTCCATAAACCCAATATGTAGTAGACAAGACCTACTCCTTGCTCAGAGAACTGGACTCAAGACGCCCTATTCACCGCACAAGAATATATCTGACTAGTAATAATCTTAAAACCTATGTATTGATATCTCTCTGTTAGTGTGTCAAGTGGGTGTAAAGCGGCATAAACACAGCCGTGAAAAGCAGCTAAACCCCATTATGAAAATAAATTACTTTGAAAAACCCATGAAACAACGACAGTGAAAGAGATAGAAATTCTTACACAATGAGTTCAGGGGCTGTGATGCAACCTGGATTGACCATATCTAGACCCACAGCTGGATGAGACATAAGGGTGGACACTCTTGGGGCTGAGAGGTTTGGTGAGGTTGGGTGAGCAAACGCAGACCCTTTAAAGTAATACTGCGTGGTACCCATCGCATGGGTCCCAAATCTCCAGGTTCAAGGGCATCTTCCTACATCGAAAACATGCATGAGAAACCCAGAAGATGGTACACCGTGTGATGGGGAAAGGTTTCTAAAACGCACCTCATTTCTCATCTCCTTGTGCCCGGGTTCGCCATTCCAGCCGCTTTACTAGCAATCTCCCTACTTGGAGCATCAGCACCTTTAACCTCCTGTTCCGTACAGGTTGCAATTTGTCCTGAGGATGAACGGGAAGACGGGGAACCAACGAGAGACTAGCTCTTGGTGTCGGGACAGGCACAGGTCACTCTATTTTCCCATCAGGAAGAAGAATTAACCACAGGCTCAGCCTGCCCCCCGGAACCAGAACAGGGCCTGAAGCCATCCTGCACTTTTGCGGCCAGCTCCCAAAAAAGCGAGTTGTAAAATGGAGGTTCAGGGCACTGCAATTCACAAACCTGCAGAGTTATAAATGATAACTCTCGTCCACAAATATATTGAGGGAAGGCAAAGAAGAGGATTTTAAATCAAGGCAGAATTGCACGAAACAGATTTCAGGAGGTAGATTCGAATCGCCTTTAAAGCACATGAAAAGCGGCAAAATGTTGACAATGATGCCCTTGGCCAAAAAGGGCGTATGCGTTTTTTCCTGAATATATTCAGGAAAAAACGCATACGCCCTTTTTGGCCAACCAAGCAACCTGGAAAGGCAAATCAGCGCTACAAAGAAGTCTCACTTCCCATCGGTCAAAAGGGCCATGCTGAAAAATGTGTCAAAACCAGAAATGCAGGACAGGCCATGGAGAAATGAGAGCCTTGCTACACTGATGGGCGGGATGTAAATTGCCAACAGCCACTCTGGAGAAGTGTACGGTGTGTCCTGAAACATCTGAAAAACACAGCTTAGAGAGCATAGGGCACTTCCACTCATGGGGGTATAAATTGGGAAAATTAAAAATCAGCAAGACACAAGCACCCCAAAGTTTAGGGCTGCTCTGTTGACAAGGACCTCCACTTCATTCCACCTTAAATATCCAAGGAAAGAGAAAAATGGATAAAGAAGTTGTGGTCCTTATGTACAATGGAATATCACTCAGCCATGAAATCAATGTCATAAGGTTAGTAGCAGCATGATGAGTGGATTTAGGTACGACGATTCTAAGTGAAATAAGTCACACAGAAAAGGACACTTCTCATAAGGTATCACTTTTAGAGGGAATGTAAAAACCGTTACACTTGAACTGAATTACAAAACAGAACAGAGTCACACATGCAGAAAACAGACAATGGCTGCTTAACGGGAAAGGTGAGGTGGGGTGATACATAAACCAAGGGTATCAAATTAGCTCAGATACCGTTCCATAAACCCAATATGTAGTAGACAAGACCTACTCCTTGCTCAGAGAACTGGACTCAAGACGCCCTATTCACCGCACAAGAATATATCTGACTAGTAATAATCTTAAAACCTATGTATTGATATCTCTCTGTTAGTGTGTCAAGTGGGTGTAAAGCGGCATAAACACAGCCGTGAAAAGCAGCTAAACCCCATTATGAAAATAAATTACTTTGAAAAACCCATGAAACAACGACAGTGAAAGAGATGGAAATTCTTACACAATGAGTTCAGGGGCTGTGATGCAACCTGGATTGACCATATCTAGACCCACAGCTGGATGAGACATAAGGGTGGACACTCTTGGGGCTGAGAGGTTTGGTGAGGTTGGGTGAGCAAACGCAGACCCTTTAAAGTAATACTGCGTGGTACCCATCGCATGGGTCCCAAATCTCCAGGTTCAAGGGCATCTTCCTACATCGAAAACATGCATGAGAAACCCAGAAGATGGTACACCGTGTGATGGGGAAAGGTTTCTAAAATGCACCTCATTTCTCATCTCCTTGTGCCCAGGTTCGCCATTCCAGCCGCTTTACTAGCAATCTCCCTACTTGGAGCATCAGCACCTTTAACCTCCTGTTCCGTACAGGTTGCAATTTGTCCTGAGGATGAACGGGAAGACGGGGAACCAACGAGAGACTAGCTCTTGGTGTCGGGACAGGCACAGGTCACTCTATTTTCCCATCAGGAAGAAGAATTAACCACAGGCTCAGCCTGCCCCCCGGAACCAGAACAGGGCCTGAAGCCATCCTGTGCTTTTGCAGCCAGCTCCCAAAAAAGCGTGTTGTAAAATGGAGGTTCAGGGCACTGCAATTCACAAATCTGCAGAGTTATAAATGATAACTCTCGTCCACAAATATATTGAGGGAAGGCAAAGAAGAGGATTTGAATTCAAGGCAGAATTGCACGAAACAGATTTCAGGAGGTAGATACGAATCGCCTTTAAAGCACATGAAAAGCGGCAAAACGTTGACAATGATGCCCTTGGCCAAAAAGGGCGTATGCGTTTTTTCCTGAATATATTCAGGAAAAAACGCATACGCCCTTTTTGGCCAACCAAGCAACCTGGAAAGGCAAATCAGCGCTACAGAGAAGTCTCGCTTCCCATCGGGCAAAAGGGCCATGCTGAAAAAAGCTTCAAAACCAGAAATGCAGGACAGGCCATGGAGAAATGGGAGCCTTGCTACACTGATGGGCGGGATGTAAATTGCCAACAGCCACTCTGGAGAAGTGTACGGTGAGTCCTGAAACATCGAAAAAACACAGCTTAGAGAGCATAGGGCACTTCCACTCATGGGGGTATAAATTGGGAAAATTAAAAATCAGCAAGACACAAGCACACCAAAGTTGAGGGCTGCTCTGTTGACAAGGACCTCCACTTCATTCCACCTTAAATATCCCAGGAAAGAGAAAAATGGATAAAGAAGTTGTGGTCCTTATGTACAATGGAATATCACTCAGCCATGAAATCAATGTCATAAGGTTAGTAGCAGCATGATGAGTGGATTTAGGTACGACGATTCTAAGTGAAATAAGTCACACAGAAAAGGACACTTCTCATAAGGTATCACTAATAGAGGGAATGTAAAAACCGTTACACTTGAACTGAATTACAAAACAGAACAGAGTCACACATGCAGAAAACACACTATGGCTGCTTAACGGGAAAGGTGAGGTGGGGTGATACATAAAACAAGGGTATCAAATTAGCTCAGATACCGTTCCATAAACCCAATATGTAGTAGACAAGACCTACTCCTTGCTCAGAGAACTGGACTCAACACGCCCTATTCACCGCACAAGAATATATCTGACTAGTAATAATCTTAAAACCTATGTATTGATATCTCTCTGTTAGTGTGTCAAGTGGGTGTAAAGCGGCATAAACACAGCAGTGAAAAGCAGCTAAACCCCAATATGAAAATAAATTACTTTGAAAAACCCATGAAACAACGACAGTGAAAGAGAGAGAAATTCTTACACAATGCGTTCAGGGGCTGTGATGCAACCTGGATTGACCATATCTAGACCCACAGCTGGATGAGACATAAGGGTGGACACTCTTGGGGCTGAGAGGTTTGGTGAGGTTGGGTGAGCAAACGCAGACCCTTTAAAGTAATACTGCGTGGTACCCATCACATGGGTCCCAAATCTCCAGGTTCAAGGGCATCTTCCTACATCGAAAACATGCATGAGAAACCCAGAAGATAGTACACCGTGTGATGGGGAAAGGTTTCTAAAACGCACCTCATTTCTCATCTCCTTGTGCCCGGGTTCGCCATTCCAGCCGCTTTACTAGCAATCTCCCTACTTGGAGCATCAGCAACTTTAACCTCCTGTTCCGTACAGGTTGCAATTTGTCCTGAGGATGAACGGGAAGACGGGGAACCAACGAGAGACTAGCTCTTGGTGTCGGGACAGGCACAGGTCACTCTATTTTCCCATCAGGAAGAAAAATTAACCACATGCTCAGCCTGCCCCCCGGAACCAGAACAGGGCCTGAAGCCATCCTGCACTTTTGCGGCCAGCTCCCAAAAAAGCGAGTTGTAAAATGGAGGTTCAGGGCACTGCAATTCACAAACCTGCAGAGTTATAAATGATAACTCTCGTCCACAAATATATTGAGGGAAGGCAAAGAAGAGGATTTTAAATCAAGGCAGATTTGCAGGAAACAGATTTCAGGAGGTAGATTCGAATCGCCTTTAAAGCACATGAAAAGCGGCAAAATGTTGACAATGATGCCCTTGGCCAAAAAGGGCGTATGCGTTTTTTCCTGAATATATTCAGGAAAAAACGCATACGCCCTTTTTGGCCAACCAAGCAACCTGGAAAGGCAAATCAGCGCTACAAAGAAGTCTCACTTCCCATCGGTCAAAAGGGCCATGCTGAAAAATGTGTCAAAACCAGAAATGCAGGACAGGCCATGGAGAAATGAGAGCCTTGCTACACTGATGGGCGGGATGTAAATTGCCAACAGCCACTCTGGAGAAGTGTACGGTGTGTCCTGAAACATCTGAAAAACACAGCTTAGAGAGCATAGGGCACTTCCACTCATGGGGGTATAAATTGGGAAAATTAAAAATCAGCAAGACACAAGCACCCCAAAGTTGAGGGCTGCTCTGTTGACAAGGACCTCCACTTCATTCCACCTTCAATATCCCAGGAAAGAGAAAAATGGATAAAGAAGTTGTGGTCCTTATGTACAATGGAATATCACTCAGCCATGAAATCAATGTCATAAGGTTAGTAGCAGCATGATGAGTGGATTTAGGTACGACGATTCTAAGTGAAATAAGTCACACAGAAAAGGACACTTCTCATAAGGTATCACTTTTAGAGGGAATGTAAAAACCGTTACACTTGAACTGAATTACAAAACAGAACAGAGTCACACATGCAGAAATCAGACAATGGCTGCTTAACGGGAAAGGTGAGGTGGGGTGATACATAAACCAAGGGTATCAAATTAGCTCAGATACCGTTCCATAAACCCAATATGTAGTAGACAAGACCTACTCCTTGCTCAGAGAACTGGACTCAACACGCCCTATTCACCGCACAAGAATATATCTGACTAGTAATAATCTTAAAACCTATGTATTGATATCTCTCTGTTAGTGTGTCAAGTGGGTGTAAAGCGGCATAAACACAGCCGTGAAAAGCAGCTAAACCCCATTATGAAAATAAATTACTTTGAAAAACCCATGAAACAACGACAGTGAAAGAGATGGAAATTCTTACACAATGAGTTCAGGGGCTGTGATGCAACCTGGATTGACCATATCTAGACCCACAGCTGGATGAGACATAAGGGTGGACACTCTTGGGGCTGAGAGGTTTGGTGAGGTTGGGTGAGCAAACGCAGACCCTTTAAAGTAATACTGCGTGGTACCCATCGCATGGGTCCCAAATCTCCAGGTTCAAGGGCATCTTCCTACATCGAAAACATGCATGAGAAACCCAGAAGATGGTACACCGTGTGATGGGGAAAGGTTTCTAAAACGCACCTCATTTCTCATCTCCTTGTGCCCGGGTTCGCCATTCCAGCCGCTTTACTAGCAATCTCCCTACTTGGAGCATCAGCACCTTTAACCTCCTGTTCCGTACAGGTTGCAATTTGTCCTGAGGATGAACGGGAAGACGGGGAACCAACGAGAGACTAGCTCTTGGTGTCGGGACAGGCACAGGTCACTCTATTTTCCCATCAGGAAGAAGAATTAACCACATGCTCAGCCTGCCCCCCGGAACCAGAACAGGGCCTGAAGCCATCCTGCACTTTTGCGGCCAGCTCCCAAAAAAGCGAGTTGTAAAATGGAGGTTCAGGGCACTGCAATTCACAAACCTGCAGAGTTATAAATGATAACTCTCGTCCACAAATATATTGAGGGAAGGCAAAGAAGAGGATTTTAAATCAAGGCAGAATTGCACGAAACAGATTTCAGGAGGTAGATTCGAATCGCCTTTAAAGCACATGAAAAGCGGCAAAATGTTGACAATGATGCCCTTGGCCAAAAAGGGCGTATGCGTTTTTTCCTGAATATATTCAGGAAAAAACGCATACGCCCTTTTTGGCCAACCAAGCAACCTGGAAAGGCAAATCAGCGCTACAAAGAAGTCTCACTTCCCATCGGTCAAAAGGGCCATGCTGAAAAATGTGTCAAAACCAGAAATGCAGGACAGGCCATGGAGAAATGAGAGCCTTGCTACACTGATGGGCGGGATGTAAATTGCCAACAGCCACTCTGGAGAAGTGTACGGTGTGTCCTGAAACATCTGAAAAACACAGCTTAGAGAGCATAGGGCACTTCCACTCATGGGGGTATAAATTGGGAAAATTAAAAATCAGCAAGACACAAGCACCCCAAAGTTGAGGGCTGCTCTGTTGACAAGGACCTCCACTTCATTCCACCTTCAATATCCCAGGAAAGAGAAAAATGGATAAAGAAGTTGTGGTCCTTATGTACAATGGAATATCACTCAGCCATGAAATCAATGTCATAAGGTTAGTAGCAGCATGATGAGTGGATTTAGGTACGACGATTCTAAGTGAAATAAGTCACACAGAAAAGGACACTTCTCATAAGGTATCACTTTTAGAGGGAATGTAAAAACCGTTACGCTTGAACTGAATTACAAAACAGAACAGAGTCACACATGCAGAAAACAGACAATGGCTGCTTAACGGGAAAGGTGAGGTGGGGTGATACATAAAACAAGGGTATCAAATTAGCTCAGATACCGTTCCATAAACCCAATATGTAGTAGACAAGACCTACTCCTTGCTCAGAGAACTGGACTCAAGACGCCCTATTCACCGCACAAGAATATATCTGACTAGTAATAATCTTAAAACCTATGTATTGATATCTCTCTGTTAGTGTGTCAAGTGGGTGTAAAGCGGCATAAACACAGCCGTGAAAAGCAGCTAAACCCCATTATGAAAATAAATTACTTTGAAAAACCCATGAAACAACGACAGTGAAAGAGATGGAAATTCTTACACAATGAGTTCAGGGGCTGTGATGCAACCTGGATTGACCATATCTAGACCCACAGCTGGATGAGACATAAGGGTGGACACTCTTGGGGCTGAGAGGTTTGGTGAGGTTGGGTGAGCAAACGCAGACCCTTTAAAGTAATACTGCGTGGTACCCATCGCATGGGTCCCAAATCTCCAGGTTCAAGGGCATCTTCCTACATCGAAAACATGCATGAGAAACCCAGAAGATGGTACACCGTGTGATGGGGAAAGGTTTCTAAAATGCACCTCATTTCTCATCTCCTTGTGCCCAGGTTCGCCATTCCAGCCGCTTTACTAGCAATCTCCCTACTTGGAGCATCAGCACCTTTAACCTCCTGTTCCGTACAGGTTGCAATTTGTCCTGAGGATGAACGGGAAGACGGGGAACCAACGAGAGACTAGCTCTTGGTGTCGGGACAGGCACAGGTCACTCTATTTTCCCATCAGGAAGAAGAATTAACCACAGGCTCAGCCTGCCCCCCGGAACCAGAACAGGGCCTGAAGCCATCCTGTGCTTTTGCGGCCAGCTCCCAAAAAAGCGAGTTGTAAAATGGAGGTTCAGGGCACTGCAATTCACAAATCTGCAGAGTTATAAATGATAACTCTCGTCCACAAATATATTGAGGGAAGGCAAAGAAGAGGATTTGAATTCAAGGCAGAATTGCACGAAACAGATTTCAGGAGGTAGATACGAATCGCCTTTAAAGCACATGAAAAGCGGCAAAACGTTGACAATGATGCCCTTGGCCAAAAAGGGCGTATGCGTTTTTTCCTGAATATATTCAGGAAAAAACGCATACGCCCTTTTTGGCCAACCAAGCAACCTGGAAAGGCAAATCAGCGCTACAAAGAAGTCTCACTTCCCATCGGTCAAAAGGGCCATGCTGAAAAATGTGTCAAAACCAGAAATGCAGGACAGGCCATGGAGAAATGAGAGCCTTGCTACACTGATGGGCGGGATGTAAATTGCCAACAGCCACTCTGGAGAAGTGTACGGTGTGTCCTGAAACATCTGAAAAACACAGCTTAGAGAGCATAGGGCACTTCCACTCATGGGGGTATAAATTGGGAAAATGAAAAATCAGCAAGACACAAGCACCCCAAAGTTTAGGGCTGCTCTGTTGACAAGGACCTCCACTTCATTCCACCTTCAATATCCCAGGAAAGAGAAAAATGGATAAAGAAGTTGTGGTCCTTATGTACAATGGAATATCACTCAGCCATGAAATCAATGTCATAAGGTTAGTAGCAGCATGATGAGTGGATTTAGGTACGATGATTCTAAGTGAAATAAGTCACACAGAAAAGGACACTTCTCATAAGGTATCACTTT
>NW_028121955.1:0-43322 GCF_965194805.1 Balaenoptera borealis | reverse complement strand
ACAGAGTGTTCCCTAAACCTTCCTTGCTATATGGTCGGTCTTTTTGATATATGTATATAATATGTATTTGTATACATATGGTAACGCTAATCTTCATTTATCCATTCCCCCCACCTTTCCTTTTAGATAAGCATAGTTTTTTTTTAATAAGTCTGTGATTGACTTTCTCTGTGGAAATATGTTCATTTGTGTCAGTTATTAGATAACGCCTATAAGTGATATCATAGGATATAGGACTTTTGCTTTCCGACTTACCTCATGTTCTGTGATTATCTCCAAGATCATCTATGGTGCCTCAAAGAGCAGTGTTTCATTGTTTTCCATGGCTAGTATTCATTGTGTACATGGACCACTTCTTCTTTATCCTTTCATCTGTTGATGGACATTTTGGTTGCTTCACTGTCTTGTCTATGGTGAATAAGGCTGCAGTGCAGCTTTTGCAGCCCGGGTCTTCTTCATTCTGGTCTTCTCAGGTGAGAGGCCCATTGGTGCGCCTGCTGGATTGAATGGTACCTCAATTTTTCCTTTTCAACGCAGCTCCTTTCTGTTCTCATTATTAGCGTTTAACCCTTTTGCATCTCACCAGCAGCTAGAGGGTACACAGTTCTCTAAAACCTCTTCAGCATTTATTGTTTGTAGACTTTTTGCCAATGGTCAGTCGACTGGTGTGAGTTGAAAACTTTTTGTAGATTAGATTGCATGAGTCTAATACTTCCTGAGGTGGAGCTTTTATCCATTTTCCTTTCTTTAAAAAGAGAGTGAGTAAAACTTACCTCTTCATACTATCTTCTTGAAAATTTGGCCTGTTTTGAATTTTTTGTATCCATTCCCTACCTCAGCACAATTTTGAGGGCAGGTGTCCTTTACAGCCCTGAGTCCTTGTGAATGGTAAGTGACCATTAGCTGTGGGTTAAAAGCTGCTCTTGCGGGAATCGGCCACAAGGCGGCAGCATTTCTCCTTTACCAAATCTGGTTTCTAGGGCAACAGAGCCTTACTGGAAGTGGTGTTCTAGGTTGTAAATTAGAATGGAATGTGCGAGGAAAAAGCCCTTTAAGTTTATGTCTCATTACTTCTTGTTGGTATTTTGAACTTAATTTTTATTTCTTATCACAGCAAACTTGATTACAATGTTTTGTTTGTTCTAGGTGTGCAAGATGTGGTTCTTTCACACATATGCATATATCTATTCTTCGGATCCTTTTCCCATGTAGGTTATGACACAATGTTGAGTAGTCTTCTCTTGGTATTGCGTAGGTCTTTGGTGATTATATATTTCACATGTGTTTGTATCTCTCTGTTAACCTCAATATGGTAATGTATCCAATCCTCACACCTTTCCATTTGGTGAACCATAAGTTTTTTTAATGAATCTATGATAGTGTTTCTCTGTGGAAATATCTTTGTTTGTATCATTTTTTAGGTAACACCTATATGTGATATGATAGGATATGTGTCTTTCGCTTTCTCACTTACTCCAAGTTGCGTGATTACTTCTAGACTCATCTATGGTGCTGCAAATGGCATTGTTTCATTTTTTCACTAGCTCTTATTCCATCTGTACAGGTAGCAGTACTTCTTTGTCCACCCATCTGTCGGTGGACTTTTTGGTTACTTCCATATCTTGGCTATTGTAATACTATGCAATGTAGATTTGCGTGCCTGTGTCCTTCCAATTCTCTCTTCTTCGTTTATAGGTCTAGGCATAGGTCTGCTAGATCATATGGTAGCTCAATGGTTACCTTTTAAAGGCACCTCTATTCTGTTCTCCTTAGTGGCTCTTTCCAGGTTACGTCCCACTTAAAGTGGAGGGTATGTATTTCTTCCCAGCACCTTCAGCATTTATTCTTTGTAGTTTTTGCTGATGGTTATTCTGAGTGGTGTGAGCTGATACCTCTTTGTGGTTGAATTTGCATGTGTCTCATAATGTGTTGAAATTGAGCTTTAAGACATGTCCTTTTAATTTTTCCAGCTGTGATTAGAGCTTATTTCTTCAAAGTGTTTTCTTAAAGTATGTGTCACCATTTGAAATAGTTTGGCCATTATCTCCCTCAAGACATTTTGAGGGCAGGTTTCATTTACAGCCCTGAAGTACTTGTTCATATGAAGTGACCATTAGCTCAGGCTTTAAACCTGCTTTTGCAGGTAATGGCCAGAGAGCGGCAGCCTTTCTACGTTCCCCATGCTGGTACTAGGGAAACAGACCTACTGGCCAGTGGTGTTCTTCGGTTATAAATTAGAGTGCAATGTGCCCGGATAAACCCACAAATGTTGATGTCTCCTTGCTTTTGTTTGTTTTTAATTTAATTTATATTTATTATTAGAGTAATATTCCATTGTGTACGTGGACCACTTCTTCTTGGTGCATTCCTCGGTTGATGGACATTTTCATTGCTTCCAAGTGCTGGCTATGGTAAATATTGCTGGCGTACAGGTTTGCCAGCCTGTGATTTTTGATTCTCATTTTCTCAGGTGATAGGCCAAGCAGTGGTTGTGATTGATTGACTGGTAGCTCAATGTTTCCCTTTTCAAAGCACCTACGTTGTGTTTTCATTAGTGGCTCTTT
The DNA here is from genome assembly GCF_965194805.1 of Balaenoptera borealis. NCBI lineage: Eukaryota > Metazoa > Chordata > Mammalia > Artiodactyla > Balaenopteridae > Balaenoptera > Balaenoptera borealis. Next base: position 40,758 of record NW_028121955.1, on the reverse strand, counting down.
ACATGCCCCCCCTTACAACCGAGGGTACGCATTTCTCCACACTCCCTTCACCGTTTATTTTTGGCAGCATTTTTCCTAATGGCCATTCTGATTGCTGTGAGCTGATAGGTTTTTGTAATATGGGTATGCATGACATTAAAATTTTTAAATTCATCATATTCCTACGCCTTTTTCTTTTCTCTTAAAAGAAAAAAACCGTAAGTATAATACAGCTCTTGAAATTGACTTCTTCGAAGGTTGCCCTCTTTTGAATTTTTTGGTCGATTTTTGACCCCAGAAATTTTTTGGAGGGCAGGTGTCATTTACAGAACTGCAAGTTGGTGAAAATTTAGTGACCTTTTGCAGTGGGTTCAAAGCTGCTGTTGTGGGAAACGTCCACAAGGAGGTAGCTTTTCTCCATTCCCCAATCTGGGTACTAGGGCAGCAGAGCCCTTCTGGAAGTCATTGTCCTAGGTTATAAATTAGAATGGAATTTGCCAGGAGAAATCCCCATAAGTTTATGTCTCATTACTTCTTCTTGGTTTTTAAAATTTTTTTAATCTGGGTAAAGTTTAGAATATTGTTTGTCCTAGGTGTACACCATCTGGTCCTTTTGTACATTATGTATGTCTATTAATGTACAGATCCTCTTCCCATGTAAAATATTACAGTGTTCCATCGACCTCCCTTGCTATATGTTCGGTCTTTTTGATACATGTATATAATATGTATTTGTATATGTATAGTAACACTAATCCTCATTTCTCAATTTCCCCCCTCCTTTCCTTTTAGATGAGCATAGTTTGTTTTGTTTTCTAAGCCTGTGAGTGTCTTTCTCTTTGGAAATATGTTCATCTGTGTCAGTTATTAGATAATGCCATAAGTGATAATATAGGCTATAGGTCTTTTGCTTTCTGACCTACTTCATGTTTTGTGATTATCTCCAGGCTCATCTGTGGTGCCTCAAAGAGCAGCGCTTCAGTGTTTTCCATGGCTAATATTCCATTGTGTACATGGACCACTTCTTCTTGGTGCATTCCTCTGTTGATGGACATTTTCCTTGCTTCCAAGTGTTGCCTATGGTAAATATTGCTGGAGGGCAGGATTGCCAGCCTGTGATTTTTGATTTTCATTTTCTCAGGTGATAGACCCAGCAGTGGTTATGATTGATTGACTGGTATGGTAGCTCAACGTTTACCTTTTCAAGGCACCTCAATTGTGCTGTCATTAGTGGCTCTTACCACGTCCCCCTTAGAATCGAGGGTACGCACTTCTCCACAATCACGTCAGCATTTCTTGTTTGCAGCATATTTGTTGATGGCCATTCTGACTAGTGTGAGCTGATAGGTGTTTGTAATTTGGGTTTACATGTCTGTAAAAATTCCTACAATTCATCATTTTTCCACGCCTTTTTCTTTTCTGTTAAAAGAAAAAAGAACAAAAGTGTGAGTATAATATACCTCTTCAAATTTTCTTTTTGGAAGGTTGCACTCTAGAATTTTTTGGTCGATTTTCGACCTCAGTATTTTTTGGAGGGCAGGTGTCATTTACAGACCTGCAATTGGTGAATATTTAGTGACCTTTTGCAGTGGGTTTAAAGCTGCTGTGGTGGGAAACGGCCACAAGGATGCAGCATTTCTCCATTCCCAAATCTGGGTACTAGGGCAGCAGAGCCGTTCTGGAAGTCGTTTGCCTAGGTTGTAAATTTGAATGGAATGTGCCAGGAAAACCCCCCATAAGTTTATGTCTCATTACTCCTAGTTCGTTGTTTTAATTTTTTCAATTGGGGTAATGGTTAGAATGTTGCTTGTCCAAGGTGTACACACTCTGGTTCATCTACATATTCTATATACCTATTTATGTAGAGATCCTCTTCCCCTGTAAATTATTACAGAGTGTTCCGTAAACCTTCCTTGCTATATGGTCGGTCTTTTTGATATATGTATATAATATGTATTTGTATACATATGGTAACGCTAATCTTCATTTATCCATTCCCCCCACCTTTCCTTTTAGATAAGCATAGTTTTTTTTTAATAAGTCTGTGATTGACTTTCTCTGTGGAAATATGTTCATTTGTGTCAGTTATTAGATAACGCCTATAAGTGATATCATAGGATATAGGACTTTTGCTTTCCGACTTACCTCATGTTCTGTGATTATCTCCAAGATCATCTATGGTGCCTCAAAGAGCAGTGTTTCATTGTTTTCCATGGCTAGTATTCATTGTGTACATGGACCACTTCTTCTTTATCCTTTCATCTGTTGATGGACATTTTGGTTGCTTCACTGTCTTGTCTATGGTGAATAAGGCTGCAGTGCAGCTTTTGCAGCCCGGGTCTTCTTCATTCTGGTCTTCTCAGGTGAGAGGCCCATTGGTGCGTCTGCTGGATTGAATGGTACCTCAATTTTTCCTTTTCAACGCAGCTCCTTTCTGTTCTCATTATTAGCGTTTAACCCTTTTGCATCTCACCAGCAGCTAGAGGGTACACAGTTCTCTAAAACCTCTTCAGCATTTATTGTTTGTAGACTTTTTGCCAATGGTCAGTCGACTGGTGTGAGTTGAAAACTTTTTGTAGATTAGATTGCATGAGTCTAATACTTCCTGAGGTGGAGCTTTTATCCATTTTCCTTTCTTTAAAAAGAGAGTGAGTAAAACTTACCTCTTCATACTATCTTCTTGAAAATTTGGCCTGTTTTGAATTTTTTGTATCCATTCCCTACCTCAGCACAATTTTGAGGGCAGGTGTCCTTTACAGCCCTGAGTCCTTGTGAATGGTAAGTGACCATTAGCTGTGGGTTAAAAGCTGCTCTTGCGGGAATCGGCCACAAGGCGGCAGCATTTCTCCTTTACCAAATCTGGTTTCTAGGGCAACAGAGCCTTACTGGAAGTGGTGTTCTAGGTTGTAAATTAGAATGGAATGTGCGAGGAAAAGGCCCTTTAAGTTTATGTCTCATTACTTCTTGTTGGTATTTTGAACTTAATTTTTATTTTTTATCACAGCAAACTTGATTACAATGCTTTGTTTGTTCTAGGTGTGCAAGATGTGGTTCTTTCACACATATGCATATATCTATTCTTCGGATCCTTTTCCCATGTAGGTTATGACACAATGTTGAGTAGTCTTCTCTTGGTATTGCGTAGGTCTTTGGTGATTATATATTTCACATGTGTTTGTATCTCTCTGTTAACCTCAATATGGTAATGTATCCAATCCTCACACCTTTCCATTTGGTGAACCATAAGTTTTTTTAATGAATCTATGATAGTGTTTCTCTGTGGAAATATCTTTGTTTGTATCATTTTTTAGGTAACACCTATATGTGATATGATAGGATATGTGTCTTTCGCTTTCTCACTTACTCCAAGTTGCGTGATTACTTCTAGACTCATCTATGGTGCTGCAAATGGCATTGTTTCATTTTTTCACTAGCTCTTATTCCATCTGTACAGGTAGCAGTACTTCTTTGTCCACCCATCTGTCGGTGGACTTTTTGGTTACTTCCATATCTTGGCTATTGTAATACTATGCAATGTAGATTTGCGTGCCTGTGTCCTTCCAATTCTCTCTTCTTCGTTTATAGGTCTAGGCATAGGTCTGCTAGATCATATGGTAGCTCAATGGTTACCTTTTAAAGGCACCTCTATTCTGTTCTCTTTAGTGGCTCTTTTCAGGTTACGTCCCACTTAAAGTGGAGGGTATGTATTTCTTCCCAGCACCTTCAGCATTTATTCTTTGTAGTTTTTGCTGATGGTTATTCTGAGTGGTGTGAGCTGATACCTCTTTGTGGTTGAATTTGCATGTGTCTCATAATGTGTTGAAATTGAGCTTTAAGACATGTCCTTTTAATTTTTCCAGCTGTGATTAGAGCTTATTTCTTCAAAGTGTTTTCTTAAAGTATGTGTCACCATTTGAAATAGTTTGGCCATTATCTCCCTCAAGACATTTTGAGGGCAGGTTTCATTTACAGCCCTGAAGTACTTGTTCATATGAAGTGACCATTAGCTCAGGCTTTAAACCTGCTTTTGCAGGTAATGGCCAGAGAGCGGCAGCCTTTCTACGTTCCCCATGCTGGTACTAGGGAAACAGACCTACTGGCCAGTGGTGTTCTTCGGTTATAAATTAGAGTGCAATGTGCCCGGATAAACCCACAAATGTTGATGTCTCCTTGCTTTTGTTTGTTTTTAATTTAATTTATATTTATTATTAGAGTAATATTCCATTGTGTACGTGGACCACTTCTTCTTGGTGCATTCCTCGGTTGATGGACATTTTCATTGCTTCCAAGTGCTGGCTATGGTAAATATTGCTGGCGTACAGGTTTGCCAGCCTGTGATTTTTGATTCTCATTTTCTCAGGTGATAGGCCAAGCAGTGGTTGTGATTGATTGACTGGTAGCTCAATGTTTCCCTTTTCAAAGCACCTACGTTGTGTTTTCATTAGTGGCTCTTTACATGCCCCCCCTTACAACCGAGGGTACGCATTTCTCCACACTCCCTTCACCGTTTATTTTTGGCAGCATTTTTCCTAATGGCCATTCTGATTGCTGTGAGCTGATAGGTTTTTGTAATATGGGTATGCATGACATTAAAATTTTTAAATTCATCATATTCCTACGCCTTTTTCTTTTCTCTTAAAAGAAAAAAACCGTAAGTATAATACAGCTCTTGAAATTGACTTCTTCGAAGGTTGCCCTCTTTTGAATTTTTTGGTCGATTTTTGACCCCAGAAATTTTTTGGAGGGCAGGTGTCATTTACAGAACTGCAAGTTGGTGAAAATTTAGTGACCTTTTGCAGTGGGTTCAAAGCTGCTGTTGTGGGAAACGTCCACAAGGAGGTAGCTTTTCTCCATTCCCCAATCTGGGTACTAGGGCAGCAGAGCCCTTCTGGAAGTCATTGTCCTAGGTTATAAATTAGAATGGAATTTGCCAGGAGAAATCCCCATAAGTTTATGTCTCATTACTTCTTCTTGGTTTTTAAAATTTTTTTAATCTGGGTAAAGTTTAGAATATTGTTTGTCCTAGGTGTACACCATCTGGTCCTTTTGTACATTATGTATGTCTATTAATGTACAGATCCTCTTCCCATGTAAAATATTACAGTGTTCCATCGACCTCCCTTGCTATATGTTCGGTCTTTTTGATACATGTATATAATATGTATTTGTATATGTATAGTAACACTAATCCTCATTTCTCAATTTCCCCCCTCCTTTCCTTTTAGATGAGCATAGTTTGTTTTGTTTTCTAAGCCTGTGAGTGTCTTTCTCTTTGGAAATATGTTCATCTGTGTCAGTTATTAGATAATGCCATAAGTGATAATATAGGCTATAGGTCTTTTGCTTTCTGACCTACTTCATGTTTTGTGATTATCTCCAGGCTCATCTGTGGTGCCTCAAAGAGCAGCGCTTCAGTGTTTTCCATGGCTAATATTCCATTGTGTACATGGACCACTTCTTCTTGGTGCATTCCTCTGTTGATGGACATTTTCCTTGCTTCCAAGTGTTGCCTATGGTAAATATTGCTGGAGGGCAGGATTGCCAGCCTGTGATTTTTGATTTTCATTTTCTCAGGTGATAGACCCAGCAGTGGTTATGATTGATTGACTGGTATGGTAGCTCAACGTTTACCTTTTCAAGGCACCTCAATTGTGCTGTCATTAGTGGCTCTTACCACGTCCCCCTTAGAATCGAGGGTACGCACTTCTCCACAATCACGTCAGCATTTCTTGTTTGCAGCATATTTGTTGATGGCCATTCTGACTAGTGTGAGCTGATAGGTGTTTGTAATTTGGGTTTACATGTCTGTAAAAATTCCTACAATTCATCATTTTTCCACGCCTTTTTCTTTTCTGTTAAAAGAAAAAAGAACAAAAGTGTGAGTATAATATACCTCTTCAAATTTTCTTTTTGGAAGGTTGCACTCTAGAATTTTTTGGTCGATTTTCGACCTCAGTATTTTTTGGAGGGCAGGTGTCATTTACAGACCTGCAATTGGTGAATATTTAGTGACCTTTTGCAGTGGGTTTAAAGCTGCTGTGGTGGGAAACGGCCACAAGGATGCAGCATTTCTCCATTCCCAAATCTGGGTACTAGGGCAGCAGAGCCGTTCTGGAAGTCGTTTGCCTAGGTTGTAAATTTGAATGGAATGTGCCAGGAAAACCCCCCATAAGTTTATGTCTCATTACTCCTAGTTCGTTGTTTTAATTTTTTCAATTGGGGTAATGGTTAGAATGTTGCTTGTCCAAGGTGTACACACTCTGGTTCATCTACATATTCTATATACCTATTTATGTAGAGATCCTCTTCCCCTGTAAATTATTACAGAGTGTTCCGTAAACCTTCCTTGCTATATGGTCGGTCTTTTTGATATATGTATATAATATGTATTTGTATACATATGGTAACGCTAATCTTCATTTATCCATTCCCCCCACCTTTCCTTTTAGATAAGCATAGTTTTTTTTTAATAAGTCTGTGATTGACTTTCTCTGTGGAAATATGTTCATTTGTGTCAGTTATTAGATAACGCCTATAAGTGATATCATAGGATATAGGACTTTTGCTTTCCGACTTACCTCATGTTCTGTGATTATCTCCAAGATCATCTATGGTGCCTCAAAGAGCAGTGTTTCATTGTTTTCCATGGCTAGTATTCATTGTGTACATGGACCACTTCTTCTTTATCCTTTCATCTGTTGATGGACATTTTGGTTGCTTCACTGTCTTGTCTATGGTGAATAAGGCTGCAGTGCAGCTTTTGCAGCCCGGGTCTTCTTCATTCTGGTCTTCTCAGGTGAGAGGCCCATTGGTGCGTCTGCTGGATTGAATGGTACCTCAATTTTTCCTTTTCAACGCAGCTCCTTTCTGTTCTCATTATTAGCGTTTAACCCTTTTGCATCTCACCAGCAGCTAGAGGGTACACAGTTCTCTAAAACCTCTTCAGCATTTATTGTTTGTAGACTTTTTGCCAATGGTCAGTCGACTGGTGTGAGTTGAAAACTTTTTGTAGATTAGATTGCATGAGTCTAATACTTCCTGAGGTGGAGCTTTTATCCATTTTCCTTTCTTTAAAAAGAGAGTGAGTAAAACTTACCTCTTCATACTATCTTCTTGAAAATTTGGCCTGTTTTGAATTTTTTGTATCCATTCCCTACCTCAGCACAATTTTGAGGGCAGGTGTCCTTTACAGCCCTGAGTCCTTGTGAATGGTAAGTGACCATTAGCTGTGGGTTAAAAGCTGCTCTTGCGGGAATCGGCCACAAGGCGGCAGCATTTCTCCTTTACCAAATCTGGTTTCTAGGGCAACAGAGCCTTACTGGAAGTGGTGTTCTAGGTTGTAAATTAGAATGGAATGTGCGAGGAAAAGGCCCTTTAAGTTTATGTCTCATTACTTCTTGTTGGTATTTTGAACTTAATTTTTATTTTTTATCACAGCAAACTTGATTACAATGCTTTGTTTGTTCTAGGTGTGCAAGATGTGGTTCTTTCACACATATGCATATATCTATTCTTCGGATCCTTTTCCCATGTAGGTTATGACACAATGTTGAGTAGTCTTCTCTTGGTATTGCGTAGGTCTTTGGTGATTATATATTTCACATGTGTTTGTATCTCTCTGTTAACCTCAATATGGTAATGTATCCAATCCTCACACCTTTCCATTTGGTGAACCATAAGTTTTTTTAATGAATCTATGATAGTGTTTCTCTGTGGAAATATCTTTGTTTGTATCATTTTTTAGGTAACACCTATATGTGATATGATAGGATATGTGTCTTTCGCTTTCTCACTTACTCCAAGTTGCGTGATTACTTCTAGACTCATCTATGGTGCTGCAAATGGCATTGTTTCATTTTTTCACTAGCTCTTATTCCATCTGTACAGGTAGCAGTACTTCTTTGTCCACCCATCTGTCGGTGGACTTTTTGGTTACTTCCATATCTTGGCTATTGTAATACTATGCAATGTAGATTTGCGTGCCTGTGTCCTTCCAATTCTCTCTTCTTCGTTTATAGGTCTAGGCATAGGTCTGCTAGATCATATGGTAGCTCAATGGTTACCTTTTAAAGGCACCTCTATTCTGTTCTCCTTAGTGGCTCTTTCCAGGTTACGTCCCACTTAAAGTGGAGGGTATGTATTTCTTCCCAGCACCTTCAGCATTTATTCTTTGTAGTTTTTGCTGATGGTTATTCTGAGTGGTGTGAGCTGATACCTCTTTGTGGTTGAATTTGCATGTGTCTCATAATGTGTTGAAATTGAGCTTTAAGACATGTCCTTTTAATTTTTCCAGCTGTGATTAGAGCTTATTTCTTCAAAGTGTTTTCTTAAAGTATGTGTCACCATTTGAAATAGTTTGGCCATTATCTCCCTCAAGACATTTTGAGGGCAGGTTTCATTTACAGCCCTGAAGTACTTGTTCATATGAAGTGACCATTAGCTCAGGCTTTAAACCTGCTTTTGCAGGTAATGGCCAGAGAGCGGCAGCCTTTCTACGTTCCCCATGCTGGTACTAGGGAAACAGACCTACTGGCCAGTGGTGTTCTTCGGTTATAAATTAGAGTGCAATGTGCCCGGATAAACCCACAAATGTTGATGTCTCCTTGCTTTTGTTTGTTTTTAATTTAATTTATATTTATTATTAGAGTAATATTCCATTGTGTACGTGGACCACTTCTTCTTGGTGCATTCCTCGGTTGATGGACATTTTCATTGCTTCCAAGTGCTGGCTATGGTAAATATTGCTGGCGTACAGGTTTGCCAGCCTGTGATTTTTGATTCTCATTTTCTCAGGTGATAGGCCAAGCAGTGGTTGTGATTGATTGACTGGTAGCTCAATGTTTCCCTTTTCAAAGCACCTACGTTGTGTTTTCATTAGTGGCTCTTTACATGCCCCCCCTTACAACCGAGGGTACGCATTTCTCCACACTCCCTTCACCGTTTATTTTTGGCAGCATTTTTCCTAATGGCCATTCTGATTGCTGTGAGCTGATAGGTTTTTGTAATATGGGTATGCATGACATTAAAATTTTTAAATTCATCATTTTCCTACGCCTTTTTCTTTTCTCTTAAAAGAAAAAAACCGTAAGTATAATACAGCTCTTGAAATTGACTTCTTCGAAGGTTGCCCTCTTTTGAATTTTTTGGTCGATTTTTGACCCCAGAAATTTTTTGGAGGGCAGGTGTCATTTACAGAACTGCAAGTTGGTGAAAATTTAGTGACCTTTTGCAGTGGGTTCAAAGCTGCTGTTGTGGGAAACGTCCACAAGGAGGTAGCTTTTCTCCATTCCCCAATCTGGGTACTAGGGCAGCAGAGCCCTTCTGGAAGTCATTGTCCTAGGTTATAAATTAGAATGGAATTTGCCAGGAGAAATCCCCATAAGTTTATGTCTCATTACTTCTTCTTGGTTTTTAAAATTTTTTTAATCTGGGTAAAGTTTAGAATATTGTTTGTCCTAGGTGTACACCATCTGGTCCTTTTGTACATTATGTATGTCTATTAATGTACAGATCCTCTTCCCATGTAAAATATTACAGTGTTCCATCGACCTCCCTTGCTATATGTTCGGTCTTTTTGATACATGTATATAATATGTATTTGTATATGTATAGTAACACTAATCCTCATTTCTCAATTTCCCCCCTCCTTTCCTTTTAGATGAGCATAGTTTGTTTTGTTTTCTAAGCCTGTGAGTGTCTTTCTCTTTGGAAATATGTTCATCTGTGTCAGTTATTAGATAATGCCATAAGTGATAATATAGGCTATAGGTCTTTTGCTTTCTGACCTACTTCATGTTTTGTGATTATCTCCAGGCTCATCTGTGGTGCCTCAAAGAGCAGCGCTTCAGTGTTTTCCATGGCTAATATTCCATTGTGTACATGGACCACTTCTTCTTGGTGCATTCCTCTGTTGATGGACATTTTCCTTGCTTCCAAGTGTTGCCTATGGTAAATATTGCTGGAGGGCAGGATTGCCAGCCTGTGATTTTTGATTTTCATTTTCTCAGGTGATAGACCCAGCAGTGGTTATGATTGATTGACTGGTATGGTAGCTCAACGTTTACCTTTTCAAGGCACCTCAATTGTGCTGTCATTAGTGGCTCTTACCACGTCCCCCTTAGAATCGAGGGTACGCACTTCTCCACAATCACGTCAGCATTTCTTGTTTGCAGCATATTTGTTGATGGCCATTCTGACTGGTGTGAGCTGATAGGTGTTTGTAATTTGGGTTTACATGTCTGTAAAAATTCCTACAATTCATCATTTTTCCACGCCTTTTTCTTTTCTGTTAAAAGAAAAAAGAACAAAAGTGTGAGTATAATATACCTCTTCAAATTTTCTTTTTGGAAGGTTGCACTCTAGAATTTTTTGGTCGATTTTCGACCTCAGTATTTTTTGGAGGGCAGGTGTCATTTACAGACCTGCAATTGGTGAATATTTAGTGACCTTTTGCAGTGGGTTTAAAGCTGCTGTGGTGGGAAACGGCCACAAGGATGCAGCATTTCTCCATTCCCAAATCTGGGTACTAGGGCAGCAGAGCCGTTCTGGAAGTCGTTTGCCTAGGTTGTAAATTTGAATGGAATGTGCCAGGAAAACCCCCCATAAGTTTATGTCTCATTACTCCTAGTTCGTTGTTTTAATTTTTTCAATTGGGGTAATGGTTAGAATGTTGCTTGTCCAAGGTGTACACACTCTGGTTCATCTACATATTCTATATACCTATTTATGTAGAGATCCTCTTCCCCTGTAAATTATTACAGAGTGTTCCCTAAACCTTCCTTGCTATATGGTCGGTCTTTTTGATATATGTATATAATATGTATTTGTATACATATGGTAACGCTAATCTTCATTTATCCATTCCCCCCACCTTTCCTTTTAGATAAGCATAGTTTTTTTTTAATAAGTCTGTGATTGACTTTCTCTGTGGAAATATGTTCATTTGTGTCAGTTATTAGATAACGCCTATAAGTGATATCATAGGATATAGGACTTTTGCTTTCCGACTTACCTCATGTTCTGTGATTATCTCCAAGATCATCTATGGTGCCTCAAAGAGCAGTGTTTCATTGTTTTCCATGGCTAGTATTCATTGTGTACATGGACCACTTCTTCTTTATCCTTTCATCTGTTGATGGACATTTTGGTTGCTTCACTGTCTTGTCTATGGTGAATAAGGCTGCAGTGCAGCTTTTGCAGCCCGGGTCTTCTTCATTCTGGTCTTCTCAGGTGAGAGGCCCATTGGTGCGCCTGCTGGATTGAATGGTACCTCAATTTTTCCTTTTCAACGCAGCTCCTTTCTGTTCTCATTATTAGCGTTTAACCCTTTTGCATCTCACCAGCAGCTAGAGGGTACACAGTTCTCTAAAACCTCTTCAGCATTTATTGTTTGTAGACTTTTTGCCAATGGTCAGTCGACTGGTGTGAGTTGAAAACTTTTTGTAGATTAGATTGCATGAGTCTAATACTTCCTGAGGTGGAGCTTTTATCCATTTTCCTTTCTTTAAAAAGAGAGTGAGTAAAACTTACCTCTTCATACTATCTTCTTGAAAATTTGGCCTGTTTTGAATTTTTTGTATCCATTCCCTACCTCAGCACAATTTTGAGGGCAGGTGTCCTTTACAGCCCTGAGTCCTTGTGAATGGTAAGTGACCATTAGCTGTGGGTTAAAAGCTGCTCTTGCGGGAATCGGCCACAAGGCGGCAGCATTTCTCCTTTACCAAATCTGGTTTCTAGGGCAACAGAGCCTTACTGGAAGTGGTGTTCTAGGTTGTAAATTAGAATGGAATGTGCGAGGAAAAAGCCCTTTAAGTTTATGTCTCATTACTTCTTGTTGGTATTTTGAACTTAATTTTTATTTCTTATCACAGCAAACTTGATTACAATGTTTTGTTTGTTCTAGGTGTGCAAGATGTGGTTCTTTCACACATATGCATATATCTATTCTTCGGATCCTTTTCCCATGTAGGTTATGACACAATGTTGAGTAGTCTTCTCTTGGTATTGCGTAGGTCTTTGGTGATTATATATTTCACATGTGTTTGTATCTCTCTGTTAACCTCAATATGGTAATGTATCCAATCCTCACACCTTTCCATTTGGTGAACCATAAGTTTTTTTAATGAATCTATGATAGTGTTTCTCTGTGGAAATATCTTTGTTTGTATCATTTTTTAGGTAACACCTATATGTGATATGATAGGATATGTGTCTTTCGCTTTCTCACTTACTCCAAGTTGCGTGATTACTTCTAGACTCATCTATGGTGCTGCAAATGGCATTGTTTCATTTTTTCACTAGCTCTTATTCCATCTGTACAGGTAGCAGTACTTCTTTGTCCACCCATCTGTCGGTGGACTTTTTGGTTACTTCCATATCTTGGCTATTGTAATACTATGCAATGTAGATTTGCGTGCCTGTGTCCTTCCAATTCTCTCTTCTTCGTTTATAGGTCTAGGCATAGGTCTGCTAGATCATATGGTAGCTCAATGGTTACCTTTTAAAGGCACCTCTATTCTGTTCTCCTTAGTGGCTCTTTCCAGGTTACGTCCCACTTAAAGTGGAGGGTATGTATTTCTTCCCAGCACCTTCAGCATTTATTCTTTGTAGTTTTTGCTGATGGTTATTCTGAGTGGTGTGAGCTGATACCTCTTTGTGGTTGAATTTGCATGTGTCTCATAATGTGTTGAAATTGAGCTTTAAGACATGTCCTTTTAATTTTTCCAGCTGTGATTAGAGCTTATTTCTTCAAAGTGTTTTCTTAAAGTATGTGTCACCATTTGAAATAGTTTGGCCATTATCTCCCTCAAGACATTTTGAGGGCAGGTTTCATTTACAGCCCTGAAGTACTTGTTCATATGAAGTGACCATTAGCTCAGGCTTTAAACCTGCTTTTGCAGGTAATGGCCAGAGAGCGGCAGCCTTTCTACGTTCCCCATGCTGGTACTAGGGAAACAGACCTACTGGCCAGTGGTGTTCTTCGGTTATAAATTAGAGTGCAATGTGCCCGGATAAACCCACAAATGTTGATGTCTCCTTGCTTTTGTTTGTTTTTAATTTAATTTATATTTATTATTAGAGTAATATTCCATTGTGTACGTGGACCACTTCTTCTTGGTGCATTCCTCGGTTGATGGACATTTTCATTGCTTCCAAGTGCTGGCTATGGTAAATATTGCTGGCGTACAGGTTTGCCAGCCTGTGATTTTTGATTCTCATTTTCTCAGGTGATAGGCCAAGCAGTGGTTGTGATTGATTGACTGGTAGCTCAATGTTTCCCTTTTCAAAGCACCTACGTTGTGTTTTCATTAGTGGCTCTTTACATGCCCCCCCTTACAACCGAGGGTACGCATTTCTCCACACTCCCTTCACCGTTTATTTTTGGCAGCATTTTTCCTAATGGCCATTCTGATTGCTGTGAGCTGATAGGTTTTTGTAATATGGGTATGCATGACATTAAAATTTTTAAATTCATCATATTCCTACGCCTTTTTCTTTTCTCTTAAAAGAAAGAACCGTAAGTATAATAGAGCTCTTGAAATTGACTTCTTCGAAGGTTGCCCTCTTTTGAATTTTTTGGTCGATTTTTGACCCCAGAAATTTTTTGGAGGGCAGGTGTCATTTACAGAACTGCAAGTTGGTGAAAATTTAGTGACCTTTTGCAGTGGGTTCAAAGCTGCTGTTGTGGGAAACGTCCACAAGGAGGTAGCTTTTCTCCATTCCCCAATCTGGGTACTAGGGCAGCAGAGCCCTTCTGGAAGTCATTGTCCTAGGTTATAAATTAGAATGGAATTTGCCAGGAGAAATCCCCATAAGTTTATGTCTCATTACTTCTTCTTGGTTTTTAAAATTTTTTTAATCTGGGTAAAGTTTAGAATATTGTTTGTCCTAGGTGTACACCATCTGGTCCTTTTGTACATTATGTATGTCTATTAATGTACAGATCCTCTTCCCATGTAAAATATTACAGTGTTCCATCGACCTCCCTTGCTATATGTTCGGTCTTTTTGATACATGTATATAATATGTATTTGTATATGTATAGTAACACTAATCCTCATTTCTCAATTTCCCCCCTCCTTTCCTTTTAGATGAGCATAGTTTGTTTTGTTTTCTAAGCCTGTGAGTGTCTTTCTCTTTGGAAATATGTTCATCTGTGTCAGTTATTAGATAATGCCATAAGTGATAATATAGGCTATAGGTCTTTTGCTTTCTGACCTACTTCATGTTTTGTGATTATCTCCAGGCTCATCTGTGGTGCCTCAAAGAGCAGCGCTTCAGTGTTTTCCATGGCTAATATTCCATTGTGTACATGGACCACTTCTTCTTGGTGCATTCCTCTGTTGATGGACATTTTCCTTGCTTCCAAGTGTTGCCTATGGTAAATATTGCTGGAGGGCAGGATTGCCAGCCTGTGATTTTTGATTTTCATTTTCTCAGGTGATAGACCCAGCAGTGGTTATGATTGATTGACTGGTATGGTAGCTCAACGTTTACCTTTTCAAGGCACCTCAATTGTGCTGTCATTAGTGGCTCTTACCACGTCCCCCTTAGAATCGAGGGTACGCACTTCTCCACAATCACGTCAGCATTTCTTGTTTGCAGCATATTTGTTGATGGCCATTCTGACTAGTGTGAGCTGATAGGTGTTTGTAATTTGGGTTTACATGTCTGTAAAAATTCCTACAATTCATCATTTTTCCACGCCTTTTTCTTTTCTGTTAAAAGAAAAAAGAACAAAAGTGTGAGTATAATATACCTCTTCAAATTTTCTTTTTGGAAGGTTGCACTCTAGAATTTTTTGGTCGATTTTCGACCTCAGTATTTTTTGGAGGGCAGGTGTCATTTACAGACCTGCAATTGGTGAATATTTAGTGACCTTTTGCAGTGGGTTTAAAGCTGCTGTGGTGGGAAACGGCCACAAGGATGCAGCATTTCTCCATTCCCAAATCTGGGTACTAGGGCAGCAGAGCCGTTCTGGAAGTCGTTTGCCTAGGTTGTAAATTTGAATGGAATGTGCCAGGAAAACCCCCCATAAGTTTATGTCTCATTACTCCTAGTTCGTTGTTTTAATTTTTTCAATTGGGGTAATGGTTAGAATGTTGCTTGTCCAAGGTGTACACACTCTGGTTCATCTACATATTCTATATACCTATTTATGTAGAGATCCTCTTCCCCTGTAAATTATTACAGAGTGTTCCGTAAACCTTCCTTGCTATATGGTCGGTCTTTTTGATATATGTATATAATATGTATTTGTATACATATGGTAACGCTAATCTTCATTTATCCATTCCCCCCACCTTTCCTTTTAGATAAGCATAGTTTTTTTTTAATAAGTCTGTGATTGACTTTCTCTGTGGAAATATGTTCATTTGTGTCAGTTATTAGATAACGCCTATAAGTGATATCATAGGATATAGGACTTTTGCTTTCCGACTTACCTCATGTTCTGTGATTATCTCCAAGATCATCTATGGTGCCTCAAAGAGCAGTGTTTCATTGTTTTCCATGGCTAGTATTCATTGTGTACATGGACCACTTCTTCTTTATCCTTTCATCTGTTGATGGACATTTTGGTTGCTTCACTGTCTTGTCTATGGTGAATAAGGCTGCAGTGCAGCTTTTGCAGCCCGGGTCTTCTTCATTCTGGTCTTCTCAGGTGAGAGGCCCATTGGTGCGTCTGCTGGATTGAATGGTACCTCAATTTTTCCTTTTCAACGCAGCTCCTTTCTGTTCTCATTATTAGCGTTTAACCCTTTTGCATCTCACCAGCAGCTAGAGGGTACACAGTTCTCTAAAACCTCTTCAGCATTTATTGTTTGTAGACTTTTTGCCAATGGTCAGTCGACTGGTGTGAGTTGAAAACTTTTTGTAGATTAGATTGCATGAGTCTAATACTTCCTGAGGTGGAGCTTTTATCCATTTTCCTTTCTTTAAAAAGAGAGTGAGTAAAACTTACCTCTTCATACTATCTTCTTGAAAATTTGGCCTGTTTTGAATTTTTTGTATCCATTCCCTACCTCAGCACAATTTTGAGGGCAGGTGTCCTTTACAGCCCTGAGTCCTTGTGAATGGTAAGTGACCATTAGCTGTGGGTTAAAAGCTGCTCTTGCGGGAATCGGCCACAAGGCGGCAGCATTTCTCCTTTACCAAATCTGGTTTCTAGGGCAACAGAGCCTTACTGGAAGTGGTGTTCTAGGTTGTAAATTAGAATGGAATGTGCGAGGAAAAGGCCCTTTAAGTTTATGTCTCATTACTTCTTGTTGGTATTTTGAACTTAATTTTTATTTTTTATCACAGCAAACTTGATTACAATGCTTTGTTTGTTCTAGGTGTGCAAGATGTGGTTCTTTCACACATATGCATATATCTATTCTTCGGATCCTTTTCCCATGTAGGTTATGACACAATGTTGAGTAGTCTTCTCTTGGTATTGCGTAGGTCTTTGGTGATTATATATTTCACATGTGTTTGTATCTCTCTGTTAACCTCAATATGGTAATGTATCCAATCCTCACACCTTTCCATTTGGTGAACCATAAGTTTTTTTAATGAATCTATGATAGTGTTTCTCTGTGGAAATATCTTTGTTTGTATCATTTTTTAGGTAACACCTATATGTGATATGATAGGATATGTGTCTTTCGCTTTCTCACTTACTCCAAGTTGCGTGATTACTTCTAGACTCATCTATGGTGCTGCAAATGGCATTGTTTCATTTTTTCACTAGCTCTTATTCCATCTGTACAGGTAGCAGTACTTCTTTGTCCACCCATCTGTCGGTGGACTTTTTGGTTACTTCCATATCTTGGCTATTGTAATACTATGCAATGTAGATTTGCGTGCCTGTGTCCTTCCAATTCTCTCTTCTTCGTTTATAGGTCTAGGCATAGGTCTGCTAGATCATATGGTAGCTCAATGGTTACCTTTTAAAGGCACCTCTATTCTGTTCTCTTTAGTGGCTCTTTTCAGGTTACGTCCCACTTAAAGTGGAGGGTATGTATTTCTTCCCAGCACCTTCAGCATTTATTCTTTGTAGTTTTTGCTGATGGTTATTCTGAGTGGTGTGAGCTGATACCTCTTTGTGGTTGAATTTGCATGTGTCTCATAATGTGTTGAAATTGAGCTTTAAGACATGTCCTTTTAATTTTTCCAGCTGTGATTAGAGCTTATTTCTTCAAAGTGTTTTCTTAAAGTATGTGTCACCATTTGAAATAGTTTGGCCATTATCTCCCTCAAGACATTTTGAGGGCAGGTTTCATTTACAGCCCTGAAGTACTTGTTCATATGAAGTGACCATTAGCTCAGGCTTTAAACCTGCTTTTGCAGGTAATGGCCAGAGAGCGGCAGCCTTTCTACGTTCCCCATGCTGGTACTAGGGAAACAGACCTACTGGCCAGTGGTGTTCTTCGGTTATAAATTAGAGTGCAATGTGCCCGGATAAACCCACAAATGTTGATGTCTCCTTGCTTTTGTTTGTTTTTAATTTAATTTATATTTATTATTAGAGTAATATTCCATTGTGTACGTGGACCACTTCTTCTTGGTGCATTCCTCGGTTGATGGACATTTTCATTGCTTCCAAGTGCTGGCTATGGTAAATATTGCTGGCGTACAGGTTTGCCAGCCTGTGATTTTTGATTCTCATTTTCTCAGGTGATAGGCCAAGCAGTGGTTGTGATTGATTGACTGGTAGCTCAATGTTTCCCTTTTCAAAGCACCTACGTTGTGTTTTCATTAGTGGCTCTTTACATGCCCCCCCTTACAACCGAGGGTACGCATTTCTCCACACTCCCTTCACCGTTTATTTTTGGCAGCATTTTTCCTAATGGCCATTCTGATTGCTGTGAGCTGATAGGTTTTTGTAATATGGGTATGCATGACATTAAAATTTTTAAATTCATCATTTTCCTACGCCTTTTTCTTTTCTCTTAAAAGAAAAAAACCGTAAGTATAATACAGCTCTTGAAATTGACTTCTTCGAAGGTTGCCCTCTTTTGAATTTTTTGGTCGATTTTTGACCCCAGAAATTTTTTGGAGGGCAGGTGTCATTTACAGAACTGCAAGTTGGTGAAAATTTAGTGACCTTTTGCAGTGGGTTCAAAGCTGCTGTTGTGGGAAACGTCCACAAGGAGGTAGCTTTTCTCCATTCCCCAATCTGGGTACTAGGGCAGCAGAGCCCTTCTGGAAGTCATTGTCCTAGGTTATAAATTAGAATGGAATTTGCCAGGAGAAATCCCCATAAGTTTATGTCTCATTACTTCTTCTTGGTTTTTAAAATTTTTTTAATCTGGGTAAAGTTTAGAATATTGTTTGTCCTAGGTGTACACCATCTGGTCCTTTTGTACATTATGTATGTCTATTAATGTACAGATCCTCTTCCCATGTAAAATATTACAGTGTTCCATCGACCTCCCTTGCTATATGTTCGGTCTTTTTGATACATGTATATAATATGTATTTGTATATGTATAGTAACACTAATCCTCATTTCTCAATTTCCCCCCTCCTTTCCTTTTAGATGAGCATAGTTTGTTTTGTTTTCTAAGCCTGTGAGTGTCTTTCTCTTTGGAAATATGTTCATCTGTGTCAGTTATTAGATAATGCCATAAGTGATAATATAGGCTATAGGTCTTTTGCTTTCTGACCTACTTCATGTTTTGTGATTATCTCCAGGCTCATCTGTGGTGCCTCAAAGAGCAGCGCTTCAGTGTTTTCCATGGCTAATATTCCATTGTGTACATGGACCACTTCTTCTTGGTGCATTCCTCTGTTGATGGACATTTTCCTTGCTTCCAAGTGTTGCCTATGGTAAATATTGCTGGAGGGCAGGATTGCCAGCCTGTGATTTTTGATTTTCATTTTCTCAGGTGATAGACCCAGCAGTGGTTATGATTGATTGACTGGTATGGTAGCTCAACGTTTACCTTTTCAAGGCACCTCAATTGTGCTGTCATTAGTGGCTCTTACCACGTCCCCCTTAGAATCGAGGGTACGCACTTCTCCACAATCACGTCAGCATTTCTTGTTTGCAGCATATTTGTTGATGGCCATTCTGACTGGTGTGAGCTGATAGGTGTTTGTAATTTGGGTTTACATGTCTGTAAAAATTCCTACAATTCATCATTTTTCCACGCCTTTTTCTTTTCTGTTAAAAGAAAAAAGAACAAAAGTGTGAGTATAATATACCTCTTCAAATTTTCTTTTTGGAAGGTTGCACTCTAGAATTTTTTGGTCGATTTTCGACCTCAGTATTTTTTGGAGGGCAGGTGTCATTTACAGACCTGCAATTGGTGAATATTTAGTGACCTTTTGCAGTGGGTTTAAAGCTGCTGTGGTGGGAAACGGCCACAAGGATGCAGCATTTCTCCATTCCCAAATCTGGGTACTAGGGCAGCAGAGCCGTTCTGGAAGTCGTTTGCCTAGGTTGTAAATTTGAATGGAATGTGCCAGGAAAACCCCCCATAAGTTTATGTCTCATTACTCCTAGTTCGTTGTTTTAATTTTTTCAATTGGGGTAATGGTTAGAATGTTGCTTGTCCAAGGTGTACACACTCTGGTTCATCTACATATTCTATATACCTATTTATGTAGAGATCCTCTTCCCCTGTAAATTATTACAGAGTGTTCCCTAAACCTTCCTTGCTATATGGTCGGTCTTTTTGATATATGTATATAATATGTATTTGTATACATATGGTAACGCTAATCTTCATTTATCCATTCCCCCCACCTTTCCTTTTAGATAAGCATAGTTTTTTTTTAATAAGTCTGTGATTGACTTTCTCTGTGGAAATATGTTCATTTGTGTCAGTTATTAGATAACGCCTATAAGTGATATCATAGGATATAGGACTTTTGCTTTCCGACTTACCTCATGTTCTGTGATTATCTCCAAGATCATCTATGGTGCCTCAAAGAGCAGTGTTTCATTGTTTTCCATGGCTAGTATTCATTGTGTACATGGACCACTTCTTCTTTATCCTTTCATCTGTTGATGGACATTTTGG
This sequence comes from Balaenoptera borealis, assembly GCF_965194805.1. Lineage (NCBI taxonomy): Eukaryota > Metazoa > Chordata > Mammalia > Artiodactyla > Balaenopteridae > Balaenoptera > Balaenoptera borealis. Next base: position 20,767 of record NW_028121955.1, on the reverse strand, counting down.
TTGCTTCACTGTCTTGTCTATGGTGAATAAGGCTGCAGTGCAGCTTTTGCAGCCCGGGTCTTCTTCATTCTGGTCTTCTCAGGTGAGAGGCCCATTGGTGCGCCTGCTGGATTGAATGGTACCTCAATTTTTCCTTTTCAACGCAGCTCCTTTCTGTTCTCATTATTAGCGTTTAACCCTTTTGCATCTCACCAGCAGCTAGAGGGTACACAGTTCTCTAAAACCTCTTCAGCATTTATTGTTTGTAGACTTTTTGCCAATGGTCAGTCGACTGGTGTGAGTTGAAAACTTTTTGTAGATTAGATTGCATGAGTCTAATACTTCCTGAGGTGGAGCTTTTATCCATTTTCCTTTCTTTAAAAAGAGAGTGAGTAAAACTTACCTCTTCATACTATCTTCTTGAAAATTTGGCCTGTTTTGAATTTTTTGTATCCATTCCCTACCTCAGCACAATTTTGAGGGCAGGTGTCCTTTACAGCCCTGAGTCCTTGTGAATGGTAAGTGACCATTAGCTGTGGGTTAAAAGCTGCTCTTGCGGGAATCGGCCACAAGGCGGCAGCATTTCTCCTTTACCAAATCTGGTTTCTAGGGCAACAGAGCCTTACTGGAAGTGGTGTTCTAGGTTGTAAATTAGAATGGAATGTGCGAGGAAAAAGCCCTTTAAGTTTATGTCTCATTACTTCTTGTTGGTATTTTGAACTTAATTTTTATTTCTTATCACAGCAAACTTGATTACAATGTTTTGTTTGTTCTAGGTGTGCAAGATGTGGTTCTTTCACACATATGCATATATCTATTCTTCGGATCCTTTTCCCATGTAGGTTATGACACAATGTTGAGTAGTCTTCTCTTGGTATTGCGTAGGTCTTTGGTGATTATATATTTCACATGTGTTTGTATCTCTCTGTTAACCTCAATATGGTAATGTATCCAATCCTCACACCTTTCCATTTGGTGAACCATAAGTTTTTTTAATGAATCTATGATAGTGTTTCTCTGTGGAAATATCTTTGTTTGTATCATTTTTTAGGTAACACCTATATGTGATATGATAGGATATGTGTCTTTCGCTTTCTCACTTACTCCAAGTTGCGTGATTACTTCTAGACTCATCTATGGTGCTGCAAATGGCATTGTTTCATTTTTTCACTAGCTCTTATTCCATCTGTACAGGTAGCAGTACTTCTTTGTCCACCCATCTGTCGGTGGACTTTTTGGTTACTTCCATATCTTGGCTATTGTAATACTATGCAATGTAGATTTGCGTGCCTGTGTCCTTCCAATTCTCTCTTCTTCGTTTATAGGTCTAGGCATAGGTCTGCTAGATCATATGGTAGCTCAATGGTTACCTTTTAAAGGCACCTCTATTCTGTTCTCCTTAGTGGCTCTTTCCAGGTTACGTCCCACTTAAAGTGGAGGGTATGTATTTCTTCCCAGCACCTTCAGCATTTATTCTTTGTAGTTTTTGCTGATGGTTATTCTGAGTGGTGTGAGCTGATACCTCTTTGTGGTTGAATTTGCATGTGTCTCATAATGTGTTGAAATTGAGCTTTAAGACATGTCCTTTTAATTTTTCCAGCTGTGATTAGAGCTTATTTCTTCAAAGTGTTTTCTTAAAGTATGTGTCACCATTTGAAATAGTTTGGCCATTATCTCCCTCAAGACATTTTGAGGGCAGGTTTCATTTACAGCCCTGAAGTACTTGTTCATATGAAGTGACCATTAGCTCAGGCTTTAAACCTGCTTTTGCAGGTAATGGCCAGAGAGCGGCAGCCTTTCTACGTTCCCCATGCTGGTACTAGGGAAACAGACCTACTGGCCAGTGGTGTTCTTCGGTTATAAATTAGAGTGCAATGTGCCCGGATAAACCCACAAATGTTGATGTCTCCTTGCTTTTGTTTGTTTTTAATTTAATTTATATTTATTATTAGAGTAATATTCCATTGTGTACGTGGACCACTTCTTCTTGGTGCATTCCTCGGTTGATGGACATTTTCATTGCTTCCAAGTGCTGGCTATGGTAAATATTGCTGGCGTACAGGTTTGCCAGCCTGTGATTTTTGATTCTCATTTTCTCAGGTGATAGGCCAAGCAGTGGTTGTGATTGATTGACTGGTAGCTCAATGTTTCCCTTTTCAAAGCACCTACGTTGTGTTTTCATTAGTGGCTCTTTACATGCCCCCCCTTACAACCGAGGGTACGCATTTCTCCACACTCCCTTCACCGTTTATTTTTGGCAGCATTTTTCCTAATGGCCATTCTGATTGCTGTGAGCTGATAGGTTTTTGTAATATGGGTATGCATGACATTAAAATTTTTAAATTCATCATATTCCTACGCCTTTTTCTTTTCTCTTAAAAGAAAAAAACCGTAAGTATAATACAGCTCTTGAAATTGACTTCTTCGAAGGTTGCCCTCTTTTGAATTTTTTGGTCGATTTTTGACCCCAGAAATTTTTTGGAGGGCAGGTGTCATTTACAGAACTGCAAGTTGGTGAAAATTTAGTGACCTTTTGCAGTGGGTTCAAAGCTGCTGTTGTGGGAAACGTCCACAAGGAGGTAGCTTTTCTCCATTCCCCAATCTGGGTACTAGGGCAGCAGAGCCCTTCTGGAAGTCATTGTCCTAGGTTATAAATTAGAATGGAATTTGCCAGGAGAAATCCCCATAAGTTTATGTCTCATTACTTCTTCTTGGTTTTTAAAATTTTTTTAATCTGGGTAAAGTTTAGAATATTGTTTGTCCTAGGTGTACACCATCTGGTCCTTTTGTACATTATGTATGTCTATTAATGTACAGATCCTCTTCCCATGTAAAATATTACAGTGTTCCATCGACCTCCCTTGCTATATGTTCGGTCTTTTTGATACATGTATATAATATGTATTTGTATATGTATAGTAACACTAATCCTCATTTCTCAATTTCCCCCCTCCTTTCCTTTTAGATGAGCATAGTTTGTTTTGTTTTCTAAGCCTGTGAGTGTCTTTCTCTTTGGAAATATGTTCATCTGTGTCAGTTATTAGATAATGCCATAAGTGATAATATAGGCTATAGGTCTTTTGCTTTCTGACCTACTTCATGTTTTGTGATTATCTCCAGGCTCATCTGTGGTGCCTCAAAGAGCAGCGCTTCAGTGTTTTCCATGGCTAATATTCCATTGTGTACATGGACCACTTCTTCTTGGTGCATTCCTCTGTTGATGGACATTTTCCTTGCTTCCAAGTGTTGCCTATGGTAAATATTGCTGGAGGGCAGGATTGCCAGCCTGTGATTTTTGATTTTCATTTTCTCAGGTGATAGACCCAGCAGTGGTTATGATTGATTGACTGGTATGGTAGCTCAACGTTTACCTTTTCAAGGCACCTCAATTGTGCTGTCATTAGTGGCTCTTACCACGTCCCCCTTAGAATCGAGGGTACGCACTTCTCCACAATCACGTCAGCATTTCTTGTTTGCAGCATATTTGTTGATGGCCATTCTGACTAGTGTGAGCTGATAGGTGTTTGTAATTTGGGTTTACATGTCTGTAAAAATTCCTACAATTCATCATTTTTCCACGCCTTTTTCTTTTCTGTTAAAAGAAAAAAGAACAAAAGTGTGAGTATAATATACCTCTTCAAATTTTCTTTTTGGAAGGTTGCACTCTAGAATTTTTTGGTCGATTTTCGACCTCAGTATTTTTTGGAGGGCAGGTGTCATTTACAGACCTGCAATTGGTGAATATTTAGTGACCTTTTGCAGTGGGTTTAAAGCTGCTGTGGTGGGAAACGGCCACAAGGATGCAGCATTTCTCCATTCCCAAATCTGGGTACTAGGGCAGCAGAGCCGTTCTGGAAGTCGTTTGCCTAGGTTGTAAATTTGAATGGAATGTGCCAGGAAAACCCCCCATAAGTTTATGTCTCATTACTCCTAGTTCGTTGTTTTAATTTTTTCAATTGGGGTAATGGTTAGAATGTTGCTTGTCCAAGGTGTACACACTCTGGTTCATCTACATATTCTATATACCTATTTATGTAGAGATCCTCTTCCCCTGTAAATTATTACAGAGTGTTCCGTAAACCTTCCTTGCTATATGGTCGGTCTTTTTGATATATGTATATAATATGTATTTGTATACATATGGTAACGCTAATCTTCATTTATCCATTCCCCCCACCTTTCCTTTTAGATAAGCATAGTTTTTTTTTAATAAGTCTGTGATTGACTTTCTCTGTGGAAATATGTTCATTTGTGTCAGTTATTAGATAACGCCTATAAGTGATATCATAGGATATAGGACTTTTGCTTTCCGACTTACCTCATGTTCTGTGATTATCTCCAAGATCATCTATGGTGCCTCAAAGAGCAGTGTTTCATTGTTTTCCATGGCTAGTATTCATTGTGTACATGGACCACTTCTTCTTTATCCTTTCATCTGTTGATGGACATTTTGGTTGCTTCACTGTCTTGTCTATGGTGAATAAGGCTGCAGTGCAGCTTTTGCAGCCCGGGTCTTCTTCATTCTGGTCTTCTCAGGTGAGAGGCCCATTGGTGCGTCTGCTGGATTGAATGGTACCTCAATTTTTCCTTTTCAACGCAGCTCCTTTCTGTTCTCATTATTAGCGTTTAACCCTTTTGCATCTCACCAGCAGCTAGAGGGTACACAGTTCTCTAAAACCTCTTCAGCATTTATTGTTTGTAGACTTTTTGCCAATGGTCAGTCGACTGGTGTGAGTTGAAAACTTTTTGTAGATTAGATTGCATGAGTCTAATACTTCCTGAGGTGGAGCTTTTATCCATTTTCCTTTCTTTAAAAAGAGAGTGAGTAAAACTTACCTCTTCATACTATCTTCTTGAAAATTTGGCCTGTTTTGAATTTTTTGTATCCATTCCCTACCTCAGCACAATTTTGAGGGCAGGTGTCCTTTACAGCCCTGAGTCCTTGTGAATGGTAAGTGACCATTAGCTGTGGGTTAAAAGCTGCTCTTGCGGGAATCGGCCACAAGGCGGCAGCATTTCTCCTTTACCAAATCTGGTTTCTAGGGCAACAGAGCCTTACTGGAAGTGGTGTTCTAGGTTGTAAATTAGAATGGAATGTGCGAGGAAAAGGCCCTTTAAGTTTATGTCTCATTACTTCTTGTTGGTATTTTGAACTTAATTTTTATTTTTTATCACAGCAAACTTGATTACAATGCTTTGTTTGTTCTAGGTGTGCAAGATGTGGTTCTTTCACACATATGCATATATCTATTCTTCGGATCCTTTTCCCATGTAGGTTATGACACAATGTTGAGTAGTCTTCTCTTGGTATTGCGTAGGTCTTTGGTGATTATATATTTCACATGTGTTTGTATCTCTCTGTTAACCTCAATATGGTAATGTATCCAATCCTCACACCTTTCCATTTGGTGAACCATAAGTTTTTTTAATGAATCTATGATAGTGTTTCTCTGTGGAAATATCTTTGTTTGTATCATTTTTTAGGTAACACCTATATGTGATATGATAGGATATGTGTCTTTCGCTTTCTCACTTACTCCAAGTTGCGTGATTACTTCTAGACTCATCTATGGTGCTGCAAATGGCATTGTTTCATTTTTTCACTAGCTCTTATTCCATCTGTACAGGTAGCAGTACTTCTTTGTCCACCCATCTGTCGGTGGACTTTTTGGTTACTTCCATATCTTGGCTATTGTAATACTATGCAATGTAGATTTGCGTGCCTGTGTCCTTCCAATTCTCTCTTCTTCGTTTATAGGTCTAGGCATAGGTCTGCTAGATCATATGGTAGCTCAATGGTTACCTTTTAAAGGCACCTCTATTCTGTTCTCTTTAGTGGCTCTTTTCAGGTTACGTCCCACTTAAAGTGGAGGGTATGTATTTCTTCCCAGCACCTTCAGCATTTATTCTTTGTAGTTTTTGCTGATGGTTATTCTGAGTGGTGTGAGCTGATACCTCTTTGTGGTTGAATTTGCATGTGTCTCATAATGTGTTGAAATTGAGCTTTAAGACATGTCCTTTTAATTTTTCCAGCTGTGATTAGAGCTTATTTCTTCAAAGTGTTTTCTTAAAGTATGTGTCACCATTTGAAATAGTTTGGCCATTATCTCCCTCAAGACATTTTGAGGGCAGGTTTCATTTACAGCCCTGAAGTACTTGTTCATATGAAGTGACCATTAGCTCAGGCTTTAAACCTGCTTTTGCAGGTAATGGCCAGAGAGCGGCAGCCTTTCTACGTTCCCCATGCTGGTACTAGGGAAACAGACCTACTGGCCAGTGGTGTTCTTCGGTTATAAATTAGAGTGCAATGTGCCCGGATAAACCCACAAATGTTGATGTCTCCTTGCTTTTGTTTGTTTTTAATTTAATTTATATTTATTATTAGAGTAATATTCCATTGTGTACGTGGACCACTTCTTCTTGGTGCATTCCTCGGTTGATGGACATTTTCATTGCTTCCAAGTGCTGGCTATGGTAAATATTGCTGGCGTACAGGTTTGCCAGCCTGTGATTTTTGATTCTCATTTTCTCAGGTGATAGGCCAAGCAGTGGTTGTGATTGATTGACTGGTAGCTCAATGTTTCCCTTTTCAAAGCACCTACGTTGTGTTTTCATTAGTGGCTCTTTACATGCCCCCCCTTACAACCGAGGGTACGCATTTCTCCACACTCCCTTCACCGTTTATTTTTGGCAGCATTTTTCCTAATGGCCATTCTGATTGCTGTGAGCTGATAGGTTTTTGTAATATGGGTATGCATGACATTAAAATTTTTAAATTCATCATATTCCTACGCCTTTTTCTTTTCTCTTAAAAGAAAAAAACCGTAAGTATAATACAGCTCTTGAAATTGACTTCTTCGAAGGTTGCCCTCTTTTGAATTTTTTGGTCGATTTTTGACCCCAGAAATTTTTTGGAGGGCAGGTGTCATTTACAGAACTGCAAGTTGGTGAAAATTTAGTGACCTTTTGCAGTGGGTTCAAAGCTGCTGTTGTGGGAAACGTCCACAAGGAGGTAGCTTTTCTCCATTCCCCAATCTGGGTACTAGGGCAGCAGAGCCCTTCTGGAAGTCATTGTCCTAGGTTATAAATTAGAATGGAATTTGCCAGGAGAAATCCCCATAAGTTTATGTCTCATTACTTCTTCTTGGTTTTTAAAATTTTTTTAATCTGGGTAAAGTTTAGAATATTGTTTGTCCTAGGTGTACACCATCTGGTCCTTTTGTACATTATGTATGTCTATTAATGTACAGATCCTCTTCCCATGTAAAATATTACAGTGTTCCATCGACCTCCCTTGCTATATGTTCGGTCTTTTTGATACATGTATATAATATGTATTTGTATATGTATAGTAACACTAATCCTCATTTCTCAATTTCCCCCCTCCTTTCCTTTTAGATGAGCATAGTTTGTTTTGTTTTCTAAGCCTGTGAGTGTCTTTCTCTTTGGAAATATGTTCATCTGTGTCAGTTATTAGATAATGCCATAAGTGATAATATAGGCTATAGGTCTTTTGCTTTCTGACCTACTTCATGTTTTGTGATTATCTCCAGGCTCATCTGTGGTGCCTCAAAGAGCAGCGCTTCAGTGTTTTCCATGGCTAATATTCCATTGTGTACATGGACCACTTCTTCTTGGTGCATTCCTCTGTTGATGGACATTTTCCTTGCTTCCAAGTGTTGCCTATGGTAAATATTGCTGGAGGGCAGGATTGCCAGCCTGTGATTTTTGATTTTCATTTTCTCAGGTGATAGACCCAGCAGTGGTTATGATTGATTGACTGGTATGGTAGCTCAACGTTTACCTTTTCAAGGCACCTCAATTGTGCTGTCATTAGTGGCTCTTACCACGTCCCCCTTAGAATCGAGGGTACGCACTTCTCCACAATCACGTCAGCATTTCTTGTTTGCAGCATATTTGTTGATGGCCATTCTGACTAGTGTGAGCTGATAGGTGTTTGTAATTTGGGTTTACATGTCTGTAAAAATTCCTACAATTCATCATTTTTCCACGCCTTTTTCTTTTCTGTTAAAAGAAAAAAGAACAAAAGTGTGAGTATAATATACCTCTTCAAATTTTCTTTTTGGAAGGTTGCACTCTAGAATTTTTTGGTCGATTTTCGACCTCAGTATTTTTTGGAGGGCAGGTGTCATTTACAGACCTGCAATTGGTGAATATTTAGTGACCTTTTGCAGTGGGTTTAAAGCTGCTGTGGTGGGAAACGGCCACAAGGATGCAGCATTTCTCCATTCCCAAATCTGGGTACTAGGGCAGCAGAGCCGTTCTGGAAGTCGTTTGCCTAGGTTGTAAATTTGAATGGAATGTGCCAGGAAAACCCCCCATAAGTTTATGTCTCATTACTCCTAGTTCGTTGTTTTAATTTTTTCAATTGGGGTAATGGTTAGAATGTTGCTTGTCCAAGGTGTACACACTCTGGTTCATCTACATATTCTATATACCTATTTATGTAGAGATCCTCTTCCCCTGTAAATTATTACAGAGTGTTCCGTAAACCTTCCTTGCTATATGGTCGGTCTTTTTGATATATGTATATAATATGTATTTGTATACATATGGTAACGCTAATCTTCATTTATCCATTCCCCCCACCTTTCCTTTTAGATAAGCATAGTTTTTTTTTAATAAGTCTGTGATTGACTTTCTCTGTGGAAATATGTTCATTTGTGTCAGTTATTAGATAACGCCTATAAGTGATATCATAGGATATAGGACTTTTGCTTTCCGACTTACCTCATGTTCTGTGATTATCTCCAAGATCATCTATGGTGCCTCAAAGAGCAGTGTTTCATTGTTTTCCATGGCTAGTATTCATTGTGTACATGGACCACTTCTTCTTTATCCTTTCATCTGTTGATGGACATTTTGGTTGCTTCACTGTCTTGTCTATGGTGAATAAGGCTGCAGTGCAGCTTTTGCAGCCCGGGTCTTCTTCATTCTGGTCTTCTCAGGTGAGAGGCCCATTGGTGCGTCTGCTGGATTGAATGGTACCTCAATTTTTCCTTTTCAACGCAGCTCCTTTCTGTTCTCATTATTAGCGTTTAACCCTTTTGCATCTCACCAGCAGCTAGAGGGTACACAGTTCTCTAAAACCTCTTCAGCATTTATTGTTTGTAGACTTTTTGCCAATGGTCAGTCGACTGGTGTGAGTTGAAAACTTTTTGTAGATTAGATTGCATGAGTCTAATACTTCCTGAGGTGGAGCTTTTATCCATTTTCCTTTCTTTAAAAAGAGAGTGAGTAAAACTTACCTCTTCATACTATCTTCTTGAAAATTTGGCCTGTTTTGAATTTTTTGTATCCATTCCCTACCTCAGCACAATTTTGAGGGCAGGTGTCCTTTACAGCCCTGAGTCCTTGTGAATGGTAAGTGACCATTAGCTGTGGGTTAAAAGCTGCTCTTGCGGGAATCGGCCACAAGGCGGCAGCATTTCTCCTTTACCAAATCTGGTTTCTAGGGCAACAGAGCCTTACTGGAAGTGGTGTTCTAGGTTGTAAATTAGAATGGAATGTGCGAGGAAAAGGCCCTTTAAGTTTATGTCTCATTACTTCTTGTTGGTATTTTGAACTTAATTTTTATTTTTTATCACAGCAAACTTGATTACAATGCTTTGTTTGTTCTAGGTGTGCAAGATGTGGTTCTTTCACACATATGCATATATCTATTCTTCGGATCCTTTTCCCATGTAGGTTATGACACAATGTTGAGTAGTCTTCTCTTGGTATTGCGTAGGTCTTTGGTGATTATATATTTCACATGTGTTTGTATCTCTCTGTTAACCTCAATATGGTAATGTATCCAATCCTCACACCTTTCCATTTGGTGAACCATAAGTTTTTTTAATGAATCTATGATAGTGTTTCTCTGTGGAAATATCTTTGTTTGTATCATTTTTTAGGTAACACCTATATGTGATATGATAGGATATGTGTCTTTCGCTTTCTCACTTACTCCAAGTTGCGTGATTACTTCTAGACTCATCTATGGTGCTGCAAATGGCATTGTTTCATTTTTTCACTAGCTCTTATTCCATCTGTACAGGTAGCAGTACTTCTTTGTCCACCCATCTGTCGGTGGACTTTTTGGTTACTTCCATATCTTGGCTATTGTAATACTATGCAATGTAGATTTGCGTGCCTGTGTCCTTCCAATTCTCTCTTCTTCGTTTATAGGTCTAGGCATAGGTCTGCTAGATCATATGGTAGCTCAATGGTTACCTTTTAAAGGCACCTCTATTCTGTTCTCTTTAGTGGCTCTTTTCAGGTTACGTCCCACTTAAAGTGGAGGGTATGTATTTCTTCCCAGCACCTTCAGCATTTATTCTTTGTAGTTTTTGCTGATGGTTATTCTGAGTGGTGTGAGCTGATACCTCTTTGTGGTTGAATTTGCATGTGTCTCATAATGTGTTGAAATTGAGCTTTAAGACATGTCCTTTTAATTTTTCCAGCTGTGATTAGAGCTTATTTCTTCAAAGTGTTTTCTTAAAGTATGTGTCACCATTTGAAATAGTTTGGCCATTATCTCCCTCAAGACATTTTGAGGGCAGGTTTCATTTACAGCCCTGAAGTACTTGTTCATATGAAGTGACCATTAGCTCAGGCTTTAAACCTGCTTTTGCAGGTAATGGCCAGAGAGCGGCAGCCTTTCTACGTTCCCCATGCTGGTACTAGGGAAACAGACCTACTGGCCAGTGGTGTTCTTCGGTTATAAATTAGAGTGCAATGTGCCCGGATAAACCCACAAATGTTGATGTCTCCTTGCTTTTGTTTGTTTTTAATTTAATTTATATTTATTATTAGAGTAATATTCCATTGTGTACGTGGACCACTTCTTCTTGGTGCATTCCTCGGTTGATGGACATTTTCATTGCTTCCAAGTGCTGGCTATGGTAAATATTGCTGGCGTACAGGTTTGCCAGCCTGTGATTTTTGATTCTCATTTTCTCAGGTGATAGGCCAAGCAGTGGTTGTGATTGATTGACTGGTAGCTCAATGTTTCCCTTTTCAAAGCACCTACGTTGTGTTTTCATTAGTGGCTCTTTACATGCCCCCCCTTACAACCGAGGGTACGCATTTCTCCACACTCCCTTCACCGTTTATTTTTGGCAGCATTTTTCCTAATGGCCATTCTGATTGCTGTGAGCTGATAGGTTTTTGTAATATGGGTATGCATGACATTAAAATTTTTAAATTCATCATATTCCTACGCCTTTTTCTTTTCTCTTAAAAGAAAGAACCGTAAGTATAATAGAGCTCTTGAAATTGACTTCTTCGAAGGTTGCCCTCTTTTGAATTTTTTGGTCGATTTTTGACCCCAGAAATTTTTTGGAGGGCAGGTGTCATTTACAGAACTGCAAGTTGGTGAAAATTTAGTGACCTTTTGCAGTGGGTTCAAAGCTGCTGTTGTGGGAAACGTCCACAAGGAGGTAGCTTTTCTCCATTCCCCAATCTGGGTACTAGGGCAGCAGAGCCCTTCTGGAAGTCATTGTCCTAGGTTATAAATTAGAATGGAATTTGCCAGGAGAAATCCCCATAAGTTTATGTCTCATTACTTCTTCTTGGTTTTTAAAATTTTTTTAATCTGGGTAAAGTTTAGAATATTGTTTGTCCTAGGTGTACACCATCTGGTCCTTTTGTACATTATGTATGTCTATTAATGTACAGATCCTCTTCCCATGTAAAATATTACAGTGTTCCATCGACCTCCCTTGCTATATGTTCGGTCTTTTTGATACATGTATATAATATGTATTTGTATATGTATAGTAACACTAATCCTCATTTCTCAATTTCCCCCCTCCTTTCCTTTTAGATGAGCATAGTTTGTTTTGTTTTCTAAGCCTGTGAGTGTCTTTCTCTTTGGAAATATGTTCATCTGTGTCAGTTATTAGATAATGCCATAAGTGATAATATAGGCTATAGGTCTTTTGCTTTCTGACCTACTTCATGTTTTGTGATTATCTCCAGGCTCATCTGTGGTGCCTCAAAGAGCAGCGCTTCAGTGTTTTCCATGGCTAATATTCCATTGTGTACATGGACCACTTCTTCTTGGTGCATTCCTCTGTTGATGGACATTTTCCTTGCTTCCAAGTGTTGCCTATGGTAAATATTGCTGGAGGGCAGGATTGCCAGCCTGTGATTTTTGATTTTCATTTTCTCAGGTGATAGACCCAGCAGTGGTTATGATTGATTGACTGGTATGGTAGCTCAACGTTTACCTTTTCAAGGCACCTCAATTGTGCTGTCATTAGTGGCTCTTACCACGTCCCCCTTAGAATCGAGGGTACGCACTTCTCCACAATCACGTCAGCATTTCTTGTTTGCAGCATATTTGTTGATGGCCATTCTGACTAGTGTGAGCTGATAGGTGTTTGTAATTTGGGTTTACATGTCTGTAAAAATTCCTACAATTCATCATTTTTCCACGCCTTTTTCTTTTCTGTTAAAAGAAAAAAGAACAAAAGTGTGAGTATAATATACCTCTTCAAATTTTCTTTTTGGAAGGTTGCACTCTAGAATTTTTTGGTCGATTTTCGACCTCAGTATTTTTTGGAGGGCAGGTGTCATTTACAGACCTGCAATTGGTGAATATTTAGTGACCTTTTGCAGTGGGTTTAAAGCTGCTGTGGTGGGAAACGGCCACAAGGATGCAGCATTTCTCCATTCCCAAATCTGGGTACTAGGGCAGCAGAGCCGTTCTGGAAGTCGTTTGCCTAGGTTGTAAATTTGAATGGAATGTGCCAGGAAAACCCCCCATAAGTTTATGTCTCATTACTCCTAGTTCGTTGTTTTAATTTTTTCAATTGGGGTAATGGTTAGAATGTTGCTTGTCCAAGGTGTACACACTCTGGTTCATCTACATATTCTATATACCTATTTATGTAGAGATCCTCTTCCCCTGTAAATTATTACAGAGTGTTCCGTAAACCTTCCTTGCTATATGGTCGGTCTTTTTGATATATGTATATAATATGTATTTGTATACATATGGTAACGCTAATCTTCATTTATCCATTCCCCCCACCTTTCCTTTTAGATAAGCGTAGTTTTTTTTTAATAAGTCTGTGATTGACTTTCTCTGTGGAAATATGTTCATTTGTGTCAGTTATTAGATAACGCCTATAAGTGATATCATAGGATATAGGACTTTTGCTTTCCGACTTACCTCATGTTCTGTGATTATCTCCAAGATCATCTATGGTGCCTCAAAGAGCAGTGTTTCATTGTTTTCCATGGCTAGTATTCATTGTGTACATGGACCACTTCTTCTTTATCCTTTCATCTGTTGATGGACATTTTGGTTGCTTCACTGTCTTGTCTATGGTGAATAAGGCTGCAGTGCAGCTTTTGCAGCCCGGGTCTTCTTCATTCTGGTCTTCTCAGGTGAGAGGCCCATTGGTGCGTCTGCTGGATTGAATGGTACCTCAATTTTTCCTTTTCAACGCAGCTCCTTTCTGTTCTCATTATTAGCGTTTAACCCTTTTGCATCTCACCAGCAGCTAGAGGGTACACAGTTCTCTAAAACCTCTTCAGCATTTATTGTTTGTAGACTTTTTGCCAATGGTCAGTCGACTGGTGTGAGTTGAAAACTTTTTGTAGATTAGATTGCATGAGTCTAATACTTCCTGAGGTGGAGCTTTTATCCATTTTCCTTTCTTTAAAAAGAGAGTGAGTAAAACTTACCTCTTCATACTATCTTCTTGAAAATTTGGCCTGTTTTGAATTTTTTGTATCCATTCCCTACCTCAGCACAATTTTGAGGGCAGGTGTCCTTTACAGCCCTGAGTCCTTGTGAATGGTAAGTGACCATTAGCTGTGGGTTAAAAGCTGCTCTTGCGGGAATCGGCCACAAGGCGGCAGCATTTCTCCTTTACCAAATCTGGTTTCTAGGGCAACAGAGCCTTACTGGAAGTGGTGTTCTAGGTTGTAAATTAGAATGGAATGTGCGAGGAAAAGGCCCTTTAAGTTTATGTCTCATTACTTCTTGTTGGTATTTTGAACTTAATTTTTATTTTTTATCACAGCAAACTTGATTACAATGCTTTGTTTGTTCTAGGTGTGCAAGATGTGGTTCTTTCACACATATGCATATATCTATTCTTCGGATCCTTTTCCCATGTAGGTTATGACACAATGTTGAGTAGTCTTCTCTTGGTATTGCGTAGGTCTTTGGTGATTATATATTTCACATGTGTTTGTATCTCTCTGTTAACCTCAATATGGTAATGTATCCAATCCTCACACCTTTCCATTTGGTGAACCATAAGTTTTTTTAATGAATCTATGATAGTGTTTCTCTGTGGAAATATCTTTGTTTGTATCATTTTTTAGGTAACACCTATATGTGATATGATAGGATATGTGTCTTTCGCTTTCTCACTTACTCCAAGTTGCGTGATTACTTCTAGACTCATCTATGGTGCTGCAAATGGCATTGTTTCATTTTTTCACTAGCTCTTATTCCATCTGTACAGGTAGCAGTACTTCTTTGTCCACCCATCTGTCGGTGGACTTTTTGGTTACTTCCATATCTTGGCTATTGTAATACTATGCAATGTAGATTTGCGTGCCTGTGTCCTTCCAATTCTCTCTTCTTCGTTTATAGGTCTAGGCATAGGTCTGCTAGATCATATGGTAGCTCAATGGTTACCTTTTAAAGGCACCTCTATTCTGTTCTCTTTAGTGGCTCTTTTCAGGTTACGTCCCACTTAAAGTGGAGGGTATGTATTTCTTCCCAGCACCTTCAGCATTTATTCTTTGTAGTTTTTGCTGATGGTTATTCTGAGTGGTGTGAGCTGATACCTCTTTGTGGTTGAATTTGCATGTGTCTCATAATGTGTTGAAATTGAGCTTTAAGACATGTCCTTTTAATTTTTCCAGCTGTGATTAGAGCTTATTTCTTCAAAGTGTTTTCTTAAAGTATGTGTCACCATTTGAAATAGTTTGGCCATTATCTCCCTCAAGACATTTTGAGGGCAGGTTTCATTTACAGCCCTGAAGTACTTGTTCATATGAAGTGACCATTAGCTCAGGCTTTAAACCTGCTTTTGCAGGTAATGGCCAGAGAGCGGCAGCCTTTCTACGTTCCCCATGCTGGTACTAGGGAAACAGACCTACTGGCCAGTGGTGTTCTTCGGTTATAAATTAGAGTGCAATGTGCCCGGATAAACCCACAAATGTTGATGTCTCCTTGCTTTTGTTTGTTTTTAATTTAATTTATATTTATTATTAGAGTAATATTCCATTGTGTACGTGGACCACTTCTTCTTGGTGCATTCCTCGGTTGATGGACATTTTCATTGCTTCCAAGTGCTGGCTATGGTAAATATTGCTGGCGTACAGGTTTGCCAGCCTGTGATTTTTGATTCTCATTTTCTCAGGTGATAGGCCAAGCAGTGGTTGTGATTGATTGACTGGTAGCTCAATGTTTCCCTTTTCAAAGCACCTACGTTGTGTTTTCATTAGTGGCTCTTTACATGCCCCCCCTTACAACCGAGGGTACGCATTTCTCCACACTCCCTTCACCGTTTATTTTTGGCAGCATTTTTCCTAATGGCCATTCTGATTGCTGTGAGCTGATAGGTTTTTGTAATATGGGTATGCATGACATTAAAATTTTTAAATTCATCATATTCCTACGCCTTTTTCTTTTCTCTTAAAAGAAAAAAACCGTAAGTATAATACAGCTCTTGAAATTGACTTCTTCGAAGGTTGCCCTCTTTTGAATTTTTTGGTCGATTTTTGACCCCAGAAATTTTTTGGAGGGCAGGTGTCATTTACAGAACTGCAAGTTGGTGAAAATTTAGTGACCTTTTGCAGTGGGTTCAAAGCTGCTGTTGTGGGAAACGTCCACAAGGAGGTAGCTTTTCTCCATTCCCCAATCTGGGTACTAGGGCAGCAGAGCCCTTCTGGAAGTCATTGTCCTAGGTTATAAATTAGAATGGAATTTGCCAGGAGAAATCCCCATAAGTTTATGTCTCATTACTTCTTCTTGGTTTTTAAAATTTTTTTAATCTGGGTAAAGTTTAGAATATTGTTTGTCCTAGGTGTACACCATCTGGTCCTTTTGTACATTATGTATGTCTATTAATGTACAGATCCTCTTCCCATGTAAAATATTACAGTGTTCCATCGACCTCCCTTGCTATATGTTCGGTCTTTTTGATACATGTATATAATATGTATTTGTATATGTATAGTAACACTAATCCTCATTTCTCAATTTCCCCCCTCCTTTCCTTTTAGATGAGCATAGTTTGTTTTGTTTTCTAAGCCTGTGAGTGTCTTTCTCTTTGGAAATATGTTCATCTGTGTCAGTTATTAGATAATGCCATAAGTGATAATATAGGCTATAGGTCTTTTGCTTTCCGACCTACTTCATGTTTTGTGATTATCTCCAGGCTCATCTGTGGTGCCTCAAAGAGCAGCGCTTCAGTGTTTTCCATGGCTAATATTCCATTGTGTACATGGACCACTTCTTCTTGGTGCATTCCTCTGTTGATGGACATTTTCCTTGCTTCCAAGTGTTGCCTATGGTAAATATTGCTGGAGGGCAGGATTGCCAGCCTGTGATTTTTGATTTTCATTTTCTCAGGTGATAGACCCAGCAGTGGTTATGATTGATTGACTGGTATGGTAGCTCAACGTTTACCTTTTCAAGGCACCTCAATTGTGCTTTCATTAGTGGCTCTTACCACGTCCCCCTTAGAATCGAGGGTACGCACTTCTCCACAATCACGTCAGCATTTCTTGTTTGCAGCATATTTGTTGATGGCCATTCTGACTGGTGTGAGCTGATAGGTGTTTGTAATTTGGGTTTACATGTCTGTAAAAATTCCTACAATTCATCATTTTTCCACGCCTTTTTCTTTTCTGTTAAAAGAAAAAAGAACAAAAGTGTGAGTATAATATACCTCTTCAAATTTTCTTTTTGGAAGGTTGCACTCTAGAATTTTTTGGTCGATTTTCGACCTCAGTATTTTTTGGAGGGCAGGTGTCATTTACAGACCTGCAATTGGTGAATATTTAGTGACCTTTTGCAGTGGGGTTAAAGCTGCTGTGGTGGGAAACGGCCACAAGGATGCAGCATTTCTCCATTCCCAAATCTGGGTACTAGGGCAGCAGAGCCGTTCTGGAAGTCGTTTGCCTAGGTTGTAAATTTGAATGGAATGTGCCAGGAAAACCCCCCATAAGTTTATGTCTCATTACTCCTAGTTCGTTGTTTTAATTTTTTCAATTGGGGTAATGGTTAGAATGTTGCTTGTCCAAGGTGTACACACTCTGGTTCATCTACATATTCTATATACCTATTTATGTAGAGATCCTCTTCCCCTGTAAATTATTACAGAGTGTTCCGTAAACCTTCCTTGCTATATGGTCGGTCTTTTTGATATATGTATATAATATGTATTTGTATACATATGGTAACGCTAATCTTCATTTATCCATTCCCCCCACCTTTCCTTTTAGATAAGCGTAGTTTTTTTTAAATAAGTCTGTGATTGACTTTCTCTGTGGAAATATGTTCATTTGTGTCAGTTATTAGATAACGCCTATAAGTGATATCATAGGATATAGGACTTTTGCTTTCCGACTTACCTCATGTTCTGTGATTATCTCCAAGATCATCTATGGTGCCTCAAAGAGCAGTGTTTCATTGTTTTCCATGGCTAGTATTCATTGTGTACATGGACCACTTCTTCTTTATCCTTTCATCTGTTGATGGACATTTTGGTTGCTTCACTGTCTTGTCTATGGTGAATAAGGCTGCAGTGCAGCTTTTGCAGCCCGGGTCTTCTTCATTCTGGTCTTCTCAGGTGAGAGGCCCATTGGTGCGTCTGCTGGATTGAATGGTACCTCAATTTTTCCTTTTCAACGCAGCTCCTTTCTGTTCTCATTATTAGCGTTTAACCCTTTTGCATCTCACCAGCAGCTAGAGGGTACACAGTTCTCTAAAACCTCTTCAGCATTTATTGTTTGTAGACTTTTTGCCAATGGTCAGTCGACTGGTGTGAGTTGAAAACTTTTTGTAGATTAGATTGCATGAGTCTAATACTTCCTGAGGTGGAGCTTTTATCCATTTTCCTTTCTTTAAAAAGAGAGTGAGTAAAACTTACCTCTTCATACTATCTTCTTGAAAATTTGGCCTGTTTTGAATTTTTTGTATCCATTCCCTACCTCAGCACAATTTTGAGGGCAGGTGTCCTTTACAGCCCTGAGTCCTTGTGAATGGTAAGTGACCATTAGCTGTGGGTTAAAAGCTGCTCTTGCGGGAATCGGCCACAAGGCGGCAGCATTTCTCCTTTACCAAATCTGGTTTCTAGGGCAACAGAGCCTTACTGGAAGTGGTGTTCTAGGTTGTAAATTAGAATGGAATGTGCGAGGAAAAGGCCCTTTAAGTTTATGTCTCATTACTTCTTGTTGGTATTTTGAACTTAATTTTTATTTTTTATCACAGCAAACTTGATTACAATGCTTTGTTTGTTCTAGGTGTGCAAGATGTGGTTCTTTCACACATATGCATATATCTATTCTTCGGATCCTTTTCCCATGTAGGTTATGACACAATGTTGAGTAGTCTTCTCTTGGTATTGCGTAGGTCTTTGGTGATTATATATTTCACATGTGTTTGTATCTCTCTGTTAACCTCAATATGGTAATGTATCCAATCCTCACACCTTTCCATTTGGTGAACCATAAGTTTTTTTAATGAATCTATGATAGTGTTTCTCTGTGGAAATATCTTTGTTTGTATCATTTTTTAGGTAACACCTATATGTGATATGATAGGATATGTGTCTTTCGCTTTCTCACTTACTCCAAGTTGCGTGATTACTTCTAGACTCATCTATGGTGCTGCAAATGGCATTGTTTCATTTTTTCACTAGCTCTTATTCCATCTGTACAGGTAGCAGTACTTCTTTGTCCACCCATCTGTCGGTGGACTTTTTGGTTACTTCCATATCTTGGCTATTGTAATACTATGCAATGTAGATTTGCGTGCCTGTGTCCTTCCAATTCTCTCTTCTTCGTTTATAGGTCTAGGCATAGGTCTGCTAGATCATATGGTAGCTCAATGGTTACCTTTTAAAGGCACCTCTATTCTGTTCTCTTTAGTGGCTCTTTTCAGGTTACGTCCCACTTAAAGTGGAGGGTATGTATTTCTTCCCAGCACCTTCAGCATTTATTCTTTGTAGTTTTTGCTGATGGTTATTCTGAGTGGTGTGAGCTGATACCTCTTTGTGGTTGAATTTGCATGTGTCTCATAATGTGTTGAAATTGAGCTTTAAGACATGTCCTTTTAATTTTTCCAGCTGTGATTAGAGCTTATTTCTTCAAAGTGTTTTCTTAAAGTATGTGTCACCATTTGAAATAGTTTGGCCATTATCTCCCTCAAGACATTTTGAGGGCAGGTTTCATTTACAGCCCTGAAGTACTTGTTCATATGAAGTGACCATTAGCTCAGGCTTTAAACCTGCTTTTGCAGGTAATGGCCAGAGAGCGGCAGCCTTTCTACGTTCCCCATGCTGGTACTAGGGAAACAGACCTACTGGCCAGTGGTGTTCTTCGGTTATAAATTAGAGTGCAATGTGCCCGGATAAACCCACAAATGTTGATGTCTCCTTGCTTTTGTTTGTTTTTAATTTAATTTATATTTATTATTAGAGTAATATTCCATTGTGTACGTGGACCACTTCTTCTTGGTGCATTCCTCGGTTGATGGACATTTTCATTGCTTCCAAGTGCTGGCTATGGTAAATATTGCTGGCGTACAGGTTTGCCAGCCTGTGATTTTTGATTCTCATTTTCTCAGGTGATAGGCCAAGCAGTGGTTGTGATTGATTGACTGGTAGCTCAATGTTTCCCTTTTCAAAGCACCTACGTTGTGTTTTCATTAGTGGCTCTTTACATGCCCCCCCTTACAACCGAGGGTACGCATTTCTCCACACTCCCTTCACCGTTTATTTTTGGCAGCATTTTTCCTAATGGCCATTCTGATTGCTGTGAGCTGATAGGTTTTTGTAATATGGGTATGCATGACATTAAAATTTTTAAATTCATCATATTCCTACGCCTTTTTCTTTTCTCTTAAAAGAAAAAAACCGTAAGTATAATACAGCTCTTGAAATTGACTTCTTCGAAGGTTGCCCTCTTTTGAATTTTTTGGTCGATTTTTGACCCCAGAAATTTTTTGGAGGGCAGGTGTCATTTACAGAACTGCAAGTTGGTGAAAATTTAGTGACCTTTTGCAGTGGGTTCAAAGCTGCTGTTGTGGGAAACGTCCACAAGGAGGTAGCTTTTCTCCATTCCCCAATCTGGGTACTAGGGCAGCAGAGCCCTTCTGGAAGTCATTGTCCTAGGTTATAAATTAGAATGGAATTTGCCAGGAGAAATCCCCATAAGTTTATGTCTCATTACTTCTTCTTGGTTTTTAAAATTTTTTTAATCTGGGTAAAGTTTAGAATATTGTTTGTCCTAGGTGTACACCATCTGGTCCTTTTGTACATTATGTATGTCTATTAATGTACAGATCCTCTTCCCATGTAAAATATTACAGTGTTCCATCGACCTCCCTTGCTATATGTTCGGTCTTTTTGATACATGTATATAATATGTATTTGTATATGTATAGTAACACTAATCCTCATTTCTCAATTTCCCCCCTCCTTTCCTTTTAGATGAGCATAGTTTGTTTTGTTTTCTAAGCCTGTGAGTGTCTTTCTCTTTGGAAATATGTTCATCTGTGTCAGTTATTAGATAATGCCATAAG
>NW_028121956.1:0-43447 GCF_965194805.1 Balaenoptera borealis | reverse complement strand
GAGGAGCCTGCTGGTACTCACTGTATTTGTAGGCAAAAGTGTGCCTACAGGAGGCTGATACGTGTCTAGAAAAGTGAAGAAACGTTAAAGTAAAGCAGAACTGCGAGTACGACCTAATGGAAACTGCTAAGCGCTTTCCCTTCAACAGGGCTTGTCAGGCCTTAGCTTGAGGCAAGGACTCACGTCAAGTTTCCCTGTAGCTCTAGAGCGAGACAGGAGGAGCTCCCACCCAGGCTATCGAAGCACCGTGTTTCCTTAGAGAAAACTGCTTTTCTTTCCAGAGGGCTGCCTACAGTAACTAGAGGCCAGTCAAAATCAGTGTTATTTAGGTATCTTCAGTGCAGCATGGATAAAGCTTTTAAAATGGGAAAGTAAGGTTTGTGCAATCAGGTCTTCCTTTCCGGTGACCATGCTATCGAAACCCTTCTGATTACTAACAAGTCAAAAGAGACTCTCGCTACACCATGGTCCCTTGCGGAATCAACTTTTCTTCACAGGGTGTTCTGCATGTAGCGAACTTTCTCATCCTTGGAACGCTCTATGTAACCCTTCGGGCCTAAGCCTATTCGAAAGTCCTGCAGGGTAACAGGAAAAACTTTGCATTGGTTCCTGTAGGAATGCAAGCCTCCTTTCTCCTGTAGGTATGGGATCCTTGGGTAAGAGTTCCTAGAGGAATGCGAAGCAGATTGTGTTTCTTAGTGTAGCTCCAATGAGGGCAATGAGGCAGACTTCCATGGCATGTAGGACGTGAGAGAACAGAATTCGTGGAGCTGTTGGAGCACTGAGGACATCTAGCTTTTCAAAGGAAGGGTGCAGTGTGTTGCCCTACCCTCTGAATACATAGACTGACTGGGAAAGACTACTGAGCCTGGATGTTTCTTAGAAAGGCAGAGGAGCCTGCTGGTACTCACTGTATTTGTAGGGAAAAGAGTGCCTACACGAGGGTGCCTAGTGTCTGGAAAAGTGAAGAAACGTTAAAGAAAAGCAGAACTGCGAGTACGACCTAATGGAAACTGCTAAGCGCTTTCGCTTCACCAGGGCTTTTCAGGCCTTAGCTTGAGGCAAGGACTCACGTCAAATTTCCCTGTAGCTCTAGAGCATGAATGGAGGAGCACCCACACATGCTATGGAAGCACCGTGTTTCCTTAAACTCCATTTCTCTCCAGAGGGCTGCCCACAGTGACTAGAGGCCAGTCAAAAACAGTGTTATTTAGGTATCTTCAGTGCAGCACGCATAGAGCTTTTAAAATGGGAGAGCAAGGTTTGTGGCATCAGGTGTTTTTTCTGGTGAACATGCAGCCGAACACGTTCTGATTTCTCACAAGTCAAAAGGACCCTAGCTACACCCTGGTCCCTTGCTGAAACAAGTTTTCTTCACAGGGTGTTCTTCATGTATCAAACTCCCTCGTCCTTGGAACGTTCTATGTATGCTATCGGGCTTAAGCCAATTCTAAATTCCTGCAGTGTAACAGGAAAGACTATGCTTTGGTTCCACTAGGAATGCAAGGCTCCTTTCTCCTATAGGTATGGGGTCCTTGGGTAAGAGTTCCTAGAGGAGGGCGAAGCAGATTGTGTTTCTTAGTGTAGCTCCAATGAGGGCAATGAGGCAGACTTCCATGGCATGTAGGACTTTAGAGAACAGAATCCGTGGAGCTGTTGGAGCGCTGAGGACATCTAGCTTTCCCAAGGAAGGGTGCAGTGTGTTGCCCTACCCTCTGAATACATAGACTGACTGGGAAAGACTACTGAGCCTGGATGTTTCTTAGAAAGGCAGAGGAGCCTGCTGGTACTCACTGTATTTGTAGGCAAAAGTGTGCCTACAGGAGGCTGATACGTGTCTAGAAAAGTGAAGAAACGTTAAAGTAAAGCAGAACTGCGAGTACGACCTAATGGAAACTGCTAAGCGCTTTCCCTTCAACAGGGCTTGTCAGGCCTTAGCTTGAGGCAAGGACTCACGTCAAGTTTCCCTGTAGCTCTAGAGCGAGACAGGAGGAGCTCCCACCCAGGCTATCGAAGCACCGTGTTTCCTTAGAGAAAACTGCTTTTCTTTCCAGAGGGCTGCCTACAGTAACTAGAGGCCAGTCAAAATCAGTGTTATTTAGGTATCTTCAGTGCAGCATGGATAAAGCTTTTAAAATGGGAAAGTAAGGTTTGTGCAATCAGGTCTTCCTTTCCGGTGACCATGCTATCGAAACCCTTCTGATTTCTAACAAGTCAAAAGAGACTCTCGCTACACCATGGTCCCTTGCAGAATCAACTTTTCTTCACGGGGTGTTCTGCATGTAGCGAACTCTCTCATCCTTGGAACGCTCTATGTAACCCTTCGGGCCTAAGCCTATTCGAAAGTCCTGCAGGGTAACAGGAAAAACATTGCATTGGTTCCTGTAGGAATGCAAGCCTCCTTTCTCCTGTAGGTATGGGATCCTTGGGTAAGAGTTCCTAGAAGGAAGGCGAAGCAGATTGTGTTTCTTAGTGTAGCTCCAATGAGGGCAATGAGGCAGACTTCCATGGGTTGTAGGACGTGAGAGAACAGAATCCCTGGAACTGTTGAAGAGCTGAGTCCATCTAACTTCCTAAGGAAGGGGACAGCGAGTTGCCCTACACTCTGAACACATAGAGTGACTGGGAAAGGCTTCTAGGTCTGGATGTTTCTTAGAAGGGCAAAGGAGACTGCTGGTACTCACTGTATTTGTAGGAAAAAGAGTGCCTACACGAGGCTGCCTAGTGTCTGGAAAAGTGAAAAACCTTAAAGTAAAGCAGAACTGCGAATACGACCTAATGGAAACTGCTACATGCTTTCGCTTCAGCAGGGCTTTTCAGGCTTTAGCTTGAGGCAAGGACTCTCGTCAAATTTCCCTGTAGCTCTAGAGCATGAATGGAGGAGCTCCCACACATGCTATGGAAGCACCGTGTTTCCTTAGAGAAAACTCCATTTCTCTCCAGAGGGCTGCCCACAGTGACTAGAGGCCAGTCAAAAACAGTGTTATTTAGGTATCTTCAGTGCAGCACGCATAGAGCTTTTAAAATGGGAGAGCAAGGTTTGTGGCATCAGGTGTGTTTTCTGGTGAACATGCAGCCGAACACGTTCTGATTTCTCACAAGTCAAAAGGACCCTAGCTACACCCTGGTCCCTTGCTGAAACAAGTTTTCTTCACAGGGTGTTCTTCATGTATCGAACTCCCTCGTCCTTGGAACGTTCTATGTATGCTATCGGGCTTAAGCCAATTCTAAATTCCTGCAGTGTAACAGGAAAAACTATGCTTTGGTTCCACTAGGAATGCAAGGCTCCTTTCTCCTATAGGTATGGGGTCCTTGGGTAAGAGTTCCTAGAGGAGGGCGAAGCAGATTGTGTTTCTTAGTGTAGCTCCAATGAGGGCAATGAGGCAGACTTCCATGGCATGTAGGACTTTAGAGAACAGAATCCGTGGAGCTGTTGGAGCGCTGAGGACATCTAGCTTTCCCAAGGAAGGGTGCAGTGTGTTGCCCTACCCTCTGAATACATAGACTGACTGGGAAAGACTACTGAGCCTGGATGTTTCTTAGAAAGGCAGAGGAGCCTGCTGGTACTCACTGTATTTGTAGGCAAAAGTGTGCCTACAGGAGGCTGATACGTGTCTAGAAAAGTGAAGAAACGTTAAAGTAAAGCAGAACTGCGAGTACGACCTAATGGAAACTGCTAAGCGCTTTCCCTTCAACAGGGCTTGTCAGGCCTTAGCTTGAGGCAAGGACTCACGTCAAGTTTCCCTGTAGCTCTAGAGCGAGACAGGAGGAGCTCCCACCCAGGCTATCGAAGCACCGTGTTTCCTTAGAGAAAACTGCTTTTCTTTCCAGAGGGCTGCCTACAGTAACTAGAGGCCAGTCAAAAACAGTGTTATTTAGGTATCTTCAGTGCAGCATGGATAAAGCTTTTAAAATGGGAAAGTAAGGTTTGTGCAATCAGGTCTTCCTTTCCGGTGACCATGCTATCGAAACCCTTCTGATTTCTAACAAGTCAAAAGAGACTCTCGCTACACCATGGTCCCTTGCGGAATCAACTTTTCTTCACGGGGTGTTCTGCATGTAGCGAACTCTCTCATCCTTGGAACGCTCTATGTAACCCTTCGGGCCTAAGCCTATTCGAAAGTCCTGCAGGGTAACAGGAAAAACTTTGCATTGGTTCCGGTAGGAATGCAAGCCTCCTTTCTCCTGTAGGTATGGGATCCTTGGGTAAGAGTTCCTAGAAGGAAGGCGAAGCAGATTGTGTTTCTTAGTGTAGCTCCAATGAGGGCAATGAGGCAGACTTCCATGGGTTGTAGGACGTGAGAGAACAGAATCCCTGGAACTGTTGAAGAGCTGAGTCCATCTAACTTCCTAAGGAAGGGGACAGCGAGTTGCCCTACACTCTGAACACATAGAGTGACTGGGAAAGGCTTCTAGGTCTGGATGTTTCTTAGAAGGGCAAAGGAGACTGCTGGTACTCACTGTATTTGTAGGAAAAAGAGTGCCTACACGAGGCTGCCTAGTGTCTGGAAAAGTGAAGAAACGTTAAAGAAAAGCAGAACTGCGAATACGACCTAATGGAAACTGCTACACGCTTTCGCTTCACCAGGGCTTTTCAGGCCTTAGCTTGAGGCAAGGACTCACGTCAAATTTCCCTGTAGCTCTAGAGCATGAATGGAGGAGCTCCCACACATGCTATGGAAGCACCGTGTTTCCTTAGAGAAAACTCCATTTCTCTCCAGAGGGCTGCCCACAGTGACTAGAGGCCAGTCAAAAACAGTGTTATTTAGGTATCTTCAGTGCAGCACGCATAGAGCTTTTAAAATGGGAGAGCAAGGTTTGTGGCATCAGGTGTTTTTTCTGGTGAACATGCAGCCGAACACGTTCTGATTTCTCACAAGTCAAAAGGACCCTAGCTACACCCTGGTCCCTTGCTGAAACAAGTTTTCTTCACAGGGTGTTCTTCATGTATCGAACTCCCTCGTCCTTGGAACGTTCTATGTATGCTATCGGGCTTAAGCCAATTCTAAATTCCTGCAGTGTAACAGGAAAAACTATGCTTTGGTTCCACTAGGAATGCAAGGCTCCTTTCTCCTATAGGTATGGGGTCCTTGGGTAAGAGTTCCTAGAGGAGGGCGAAGCAGATTGTGTTTCTTAGTGTAGCTCCAATGAGGGCAATGAGGCAGACTTCCATGGCATGTAGGACTTTAGAGAACAGAATCCGTGGAGCTGTTGGAGCGCTGAGGACATCTAGCTTTCCCAAGGAAGGGTGCAGTGTGTTGCCCTACCCTCTGAATACATAGACTGACTGGGAAAGACTACTGAGCCTGGATGTTTCCTAGAAAGGCAGAGGAGCCTGCTGGTACTCACTGTATTTGTAGGCAAAAGTGTGCCTACAGGAGGCTGATACGTGTCTAGAAAAGTGAAGAAACGTTAAAGTAAAGCAGAACTGCGAGTACGACCTAATGGAAACTGCTAAGCGCTTTCCCTTCAACAGGGCTTGTCAGGCCTTAGCTTGAGGCAAGGACTCACGTCAAGTTTCCCTGTAGCTCTAGAGCGAGACAGGAGGAGCTCCCACCCAGGCTATCGAAGCACCGTGTTTCCTTAGAGAAAACTGCTTTTCTTTCCAGAGGGCTGCCTACAGTAACTAGAGGCCAGTCAAAATCAGTGTTATTTAGGTATCTTCAGTGCAGCATGGATAAAGCTTTTAAAATGGGAAAGTAAGGTTTGTGCAATCAGGTCTTCCTTTCCGGTGACCATGCTATCGAAACCCTTCTGATTACTAACAAGTCAAAAGAGACTCTCGCTACACCATGGTCCCTTGCGGAATCAACTTTTCTTCACAGGGTGTTCTGCATGTAGCGAACTTTCTCATCCTTGGAACGCTCTATGTAACCCTTCGGGCCTAAGCCTATTCTAAAGTCCTGCAGGGTAACAGGAAAAAATTTGCATTGGTTCCTGTAGGAATGCAAGCCTCCTTTCTCCTGTAGGTATGGGATCCTTGGGTAAGAGTTCCTAGAGGAAGGCGAAGCAGATTGTGTTTCTTAGTGTAGCTCCAATGAGGGCAATGAGGCAGACTTCCATGGCATGTAGGACGTGAGAGAACAGAATTCGTGGAGCTGTTGGAGCACTGAGGACATCTAGCTTTTCAAAGGAAGGGTGCAGTGTGTTGCCCTACCCTCTGAATACATAGACTGACTGGGAAAGACTACTGAGCCTGGATGTTTCTTAGAAAGGCAGAGGAGCCTGCTGGTACTCACTGTATTTGTAGGGAAAAGAGTGCCTACACGAGGGTGCCTAGTGTCTGGAAAAGTGAAGAAACGTTAAAGAAAAGCAGAACTGCGAGTACGACCTAATGGAAACTGCTAAGCGCTTTCGCTTCACCAGGGCTTTTCAGGCCTTAGCTTGAGGCAAGGACTCACGTCAAATTTCCCTGTAGCTCTAGAGCATGAATGGAGGAGCACCCACACATGCTATGGAAGCACCGTGTTTCCTTAAACTCCATTTCTCTCCAGAGGGCTGCCCACAGTGACTAGAGGCCAGTCAAAAACAGTGTTATTTAGGTATCTTCAGTGCAGCACGCATAGAGCTTTTAAAATGGGAGAGCAAGGTTTGTGGCATCAGGTGTTTTTTCTGGTGAACATGCAGCCGAACACGTTCTGATTTCTCACAAGTCAAAAGGACCCTAGCTACACCCTGGTCCCTTGCTGAAACAAGTTTTCTTCACAGGGTGTTCTTCATGTATCAAACTCCCTCGTCCTTGGAACGTTCTATGTATGCTATCGGGCTTAAGCCAATTCTAAATTCCTGCAGTGTAACAGGAAAGACTATGCTTTGGTTCCACTAGGAATGCAAGGCTCCTTTCTCCTATAGGTATGGGGTCCTTGGGTAAGAGTTCCTAGAGGAGGGCGAAGCAGATTGTGTTTCTTAGTGTAGCTCCAATGAGGGCAATGAGGCAGACTTCCATGGCATGTAGGACTTTAGAGAACAGAATCCGTGGAGCTGTTGGAGCGCTGAGGACATCTAGCTTTCCC
Source organism: Balaenoptera borealis (assembly GCF_965194805.1). Taxonomy (NCBI): domain Eukaryota; kingdom Metazoa; phylum Chordata; class Mammalia; order Artiodactyla; family Balaenopteridae; genus Balaenoptera; species Balaenoptera borealis. Next base: position 36,434 of record NW_028121956.1, on the reverse strand, counting down.
AAGGAAGGGTGCAGTGTGTTGCCCTACCCTCTGAATACATAGACTGACTGGGAAAGACTACTGAGCCTGGATGTTTCTTAGAAAGGCAGAGGAGCCTGCTGGTACTCACTGTATTTGTAGGCAAAAGTGTGCCTACAGGAGGCTGATACGTGTCTAGAAAAGTGAAGAAACGTTAAAGTAAAGCAGAACTGCGAGTACGACCTAATGGAAACTGCTAAGCGCTTTCCCTTCAACAGGGCTTGTCAGGCCTTAGCTTGAGGCAAGGACTCACGTCAAGTTTCCCTGTAGCTCTAGAGCGAGACAGGAGGAGCTCCCACCCAGGCTATCGAAGCACCGTGTTTCCTTAGAGAAAACTGCTTTTCTTTCCAGAGGGCTGCCTACAGTAACTAGAGGCCAGTCAAAATCAGTGTTATTTAGGTATCTTCAGTGCAGCATGGATAAAGCTTTTAAAATGGGAAAGTAAGGTTTGTGCAATCAGGTCTTCCTTTCCGGTGACCATGCTATCGAAACCCTTCTGATTTCTAACAAGTCAAAAGAGACTCTCGCTACACCATGGTCCCTTGCGGAATCAACTTTTCTTCACGGGGTGTTCTGCATGTAGCGAACTCTCTCATCCTTGGAACGCTCTATGTAACCCTTCGGGCCTAAGCCTATTCGAAAGTCCTGCAGGGTAACAGGAAAAACATTGCATTGGTTCCTGTAGGAATGCAAGCCTCCTTTCTCCTGTAGGTATGGGATCCTTGGGTAAGAGTTCCTAGAAGGAAGGCGAAGCAGATTGTGTTTCTTAGTGTAGCTCCAATGAGGGCAATGAGGCAGACTTCCATGGGTTGTAGGACGTGAGAGAACAGAATCCCTGGAACTGTTGAAGAGCTGAGTCCATCTAACTTCCTAAGGAAGGGGACAGCGAGTTGCCCTACACTCTGAACACATAGAGTGACTGGGAAAGGCTTCTAGGTCTGGATGTTTCTTAGAAGGGCAAAGGAGACTGCTGGTACTCACTGTATTTGTAGGAAAAAGAGTGCCTACACGAGGCTGCCTAGTGTCTGGAAAAGTGAAAAACCTTAAAGTAAAGCAGAACTGCGAATACGACCTAATGGAAACTGCTACATGCTTTCGCTTCAGCAGGGCTTTTCAGGCTTTAGCTTGAGGCAAGGACTCTCGTCAAATTTCCCTGTAGCTCTAGAGCATGAATGGAGGAGCTCCCACACATGCTATGGAAGCACCGTGTTTCCTTAGAGAAAACTCCATTTCTCTCCAGAGGGCTGCCCACAGTGACTAGAGGCCAGTCAAAAACAGTGTTATTTAGGTATCTTCAGTGCAGCACGCATAGAGCTTTTAAAATGGGAGAGCAAGGTTTGTGGCATCAGGTGTTTTTTCTGGTGAACATGCAGCCGAACACGTTCTGATTTCTCACAAGTCAAAAGGACCCTAGCTACACCCTGGTCCCTTGCTGAAACAAGTTTTCTTCACAGGGTGTTCTTCATGTATCGAACTCCCTCGTCCTTGGAACGTTCTATGTATGCTATCGGGCTTAAGCCAATTCTAAATTCCTGCAGTGTAACAGGAAAAACTATGCTTTGGTTCCACTAGGAATGCAAGGCTCCTTTCTCCTATAGGTATGGGGTCCTTGGGTAAGAGTTCCTAGAGGAGGGCGAAGCAGATTGTGTTTCTTAGTGTAGCTCCAATGAGGGCAATGAGGCAGACTTCCATGGCATGTAGGACTTTAGAGAACAGAATCCGTGGAGCTGTTGGAGCGCTGAGGACATCTAGCTTTCCCAAGGAAGGGTGCAGTGTGTTGCCCTACCCTCTGAATACATAGACTGACTGGGAAAGACTACTGAGCCTGGATGTTTCTTAGAAAGGCAGAGGAGCCTGCTGGTACTCACTGTATTTGTAGGCAAAAGTGTGCCTACAGGAGGCTGATACGTGTCTAGAAAAGTGAAGAAACGTTAAAGTAAAGCAGAACTGCGAGTACGACCTAATGGAAACTGCTAAGCGCTTTCCCTTCAACAGGGCTTGTCAGGCCTTAGCTTGAGGCAAGGACTCACGTCAAGTTTCCCTGTAGCTCTAGAGCGAGACAGGAGGAGCTCCCACCCAGGCTATCGAAGCACCGTGTTTCCTTAGAGAAAACTGCTTTTCTTTCCAGAGGGCTGCCTACAGTAACTAGAGGCCAGTCAAAAACAGTGTTATTTAGGTATCTTCAGTGCAGCATGGATAAAGCTTTTAAAATGGGAAAGTAAGGTTTGTGCAATCAGGTCTTCCTTTCCGGTGACCATGCTATCGAAACCCTTCTGATTTCTAACAAGTCAAAAGAGACTCTCGCTACACCATGGTCCCTTGCGGAATCAACTTTTCTTCACGGGGTGTTCTGCATGTAGCGAACTCTCTCATCCTTGGAACGCTCTATGTAACCCTTCGGGCCTAAGCCTATTCGAAAGTCCTGCAGGGTAACAGGAAAAACTTTGCATTGGTTCCGGTAGGAATGCAAGCCTCCTTTCTCCTGTAGGTATGGGATCCTTGGGTAAGAGTTCCTAGAAGGAAGGCGAAGCAGATTGTGTTTCTTAGTGTAGCTCCAATGAGGGCAATGAGGCAGACTTCCATGGGTTGTAGGACGTGAGAGAACAGAATCCCTGGAACTGTTGAAGAGCTGAGTCCATCTAACTTCCTAAGGAAGGGGACAGCGAGTTGCCCTACACTCTGAACACATAGAGTGACTGGGAAAGGCTTCTAGGTCTGGATGTTTCTTAGAAGGGCAAAGGAGACTGCTGGTACTCACTGTATTTGTAGGAAAAAGAGTGCCTACACGAGGCTGCCTAGTGTCTGGAAAAGTGAAGAAACGTTAAAGAAAAGCAGAATTGCGAATACGACCTAATGGAAACTGCTACACGCTTTCGCTTCACCAGGGCTTTTCAGGCCTTAGCTTGAGGCAAGGACTCACGTCAAATTTCCCTGTAGCTCTAGAGCATGAATGGAGGAGCTCCCACACATGCTATGGAAGCACCGTGTTTCCTTAGAGAAAACTCCATTTCTCTCCAGAGGGCTGCCCACAGTGACTAGAGGCCAGTCAAAAACAGTGTTATTTAGGTATCTTCAGTGCAGCACGCATAGAGCTTTTAAAATGGGAGAGCAAGGTTTGTGGCATCAGGTGTTTTTTCTGGTGAACATGCAGCCGAACACGTTCTGATTTCTCACAAGTCAAAAGGACCCTAGCTACACCCTGGTCCCTTGCTGAAACAAGTTTTCTTCACAGGGTGTTCTTCATGTATCGAACTCCCTCGTCCTTGGAACGTTCTATGTATGCTATCGGGCTTAAGCCAATTCTAAATTCCTGCAGTGTAACAGGAAAAACTATGCTTTGGTTCCACTAGGAATGCAAGGCTCCTTTCTCCTATAGGTATGGGGTCCTTGGGTAAGAGTTCCTAGAGGAGGGCGAAGCAGATTGTGTTTCTTAGTGTAGCTCCAATGAGGGCAATGAGGCAGACTTCCATGGCATGTAGGACTTTAGAGAACAGAATCCGTGGAGCTGTTGGAGCGCTGAGGACATCTAGCTTTCCCAAGGAAGGGTGCAGTGTGTTGCCCTACCCTCTGAATACATAGACTGACTGGGAAAGACTACTGAGCCTGGATGTTTCCTAGAAAGGCAGAGGAGCCTGCTGGTACTCACTGTATTTGTAGGCAAAAGTGTGCCTACAGGAGGCTGATACGTGTCTAGAAAAGTGAAGAAACGTTAAAGTAAAGCAGAACTGCGAGTACGACCTAATGGAAACTGCTAAGCGCTTTCCCTTCAACAGGGCTTGTCAGGCCTTAGCTTGAGGCAAGGACTCACGTCAAGTTTCCCTGTAGCTCTAGAGCGAGACAGGAGGAGCTCCCACCCAGGCTATCGAAGCACCGTGTTTCCTTAGAGAAAACTGCTTTTCTTTCCAGAGGGCTGCCTACAGTAACTAGAGGCCAGTCAAAATCAGTGTTATTTAGGTATCTTCAGTGCAGCATGGATAAAGCTTTTAAAATGGGAAAGTAAGGTTTGTGCAATCAGGTCTTCCTTTCCGGTGACCATGCTATCGAAACCCTTCTGATTACTAACAAGTCAAAAGAGACTCTCGCTACACCATGGTCCCTTGCGGAATCAACTTTTCTTCACAGGGTGTTCTGCATGTAGCGAACTTTCTCATCCTTGGAACGCTCTATGTAACCCTTCGGGCCTAAGCCTATTCTAAAGTCCTGCAGGGTAACAGGAAAAACTTTGCATTGGTTCCTGTAGGAATGCAAGCCTCCTTTCTCCTGTAGGTATGGGATCCTTGGGTAAGAGTTCCTAGAAGGAAGGCGAAGCAGATTGTGTTTCTTAGTGTAGCTCCAATGAGGGCAATGAGGCAGACTTCCATGGGTTGTAGGACGTGAGAGAACAGAATCCCTGGAACTGTTGAAGAGCTGAGTCCATCTAACTTCCTAAGGAAGGGGACAGCGAGTTGCCCTACACTCTGAACACATAGAGTGACTGGGAAAGGCTTCTAGGTCTGGATGTTTCTTAGAAGGGCAAAGGAGACTGCTGGTACTCACTGTATTTGTAGGAAAAAGAGTGCCTACACGAGGCTGCCTAGTGTCTGGAAAAGTGAAAAACCTTAAAGTAAAGCAGAACTGCGAATACGACCTAATGGAAACTGCTACATGCTTTCGCTTCAGCAGGGCTTTTCAGGCTTTAGCTTGAGGCAAGGACTCTCGTCAAATTTCCCTGTAGCTCTAGAGCATGAATGGAGGAGCTCCCACACATGCTATGGAAGCACCGTGTTTCCTTAGAGAAAACTCCATTTCTCTCCAGAGGGCTGCCCACAGTGACTAGAGGCCAGTCAAAAACAGTGTTATTTAGGTATCTTCAGTGCAGCACGCATAGAGCTTTTAAAATGGGAGAGCAAGGTTTGTGGCATCAGGTGTTTTTTCTGGTGAACATGCAGCCGAACACGTTCTGATTTCTCACAAGTCAAAAGGACCCTAGCTACACCCTGGTCCCTTGCTGAAACAAGTTTTCTTCACAGGGTGTTCTTCATGTATCGAACTCCCTCGTCCTTGGAACGTTCTATGTATGCTATCGGGCTTAAGCCAATTCTAAATTCCTGCAGTGTAACAGGAAAAACTATGCTTTGGTTCCACTAGGAATGCAAGGCTCCTTTCTCCTATAGGTATGGGGTCCTTGGGTAAGAGTTCCTAGAGGAGGGCGAAGCAGATTGTGTTTCTTAGTGTAGCTCCAATGAGGGCAATGAGGCAGACTTCCATGGCATGTAGGACTTTAGAGAACAGAATCCGTGGAGCTGTTGGAGCGCTGAGGACATCTAGCTTTCCCAAGGAAGGGTGCAGTGTGTTGCCCTACCCTCTGAATACATAGACTGACTGGGAAAGACTACTGAGCCTGGATGTTTCTTAGAAAGGCAGAGGAGCCTGCTGGTACTCACTGTATTTGTAGGCAAAAGTGTGCCTACAGGAGGCTGATACGTGTCTAGAAAAGTGAAGAAACGTTAAAGTAAAGCAGAACTGCGAGTACGACCTAATGGAAACTGCTAAGCGCTTTCCCTTCAACAGGGCTTGTCAGGCCTTAGCTTGAGGCAAGGACTCACGTCAAGTTTCCCTGTAGCTCTAGAGCGAGACAGGAGGAGCTCCCACCCAGGCTATCGAAGCACCGTGTTTCCTTAGAGAAAACTGCTTTTCTTTCCAGAGGGCTGCCTACAGTAACTAGAGGCCAGTCAAAAACAGTGTTATTTAGGTATCTTCAGTGCAGCATGGATAAAGCTTTTAAAATGGGAAAGTAAGGTTTGTGCAATCAGGTCTTCCTTTCCGGTGACCATGCTATCGAAACCCTTCTGATTTCTAACAAGTCAAAAGAGACTCTCGCTACACCATGGTCCCTTGCGGAATCAACTTTTCTTCACGGGGTGTTCTGCATGTAGCGAACTCTCTCATCCTTGGAACGCTCTATGTAACCCTTCGGGCCTAAGCCTATTCGAAAGTCCTGCAGGGTAACAGGAAAAACTTTGCATTGGTTCCGGTAGGAATGCAAGCCTCCTTTCTCCTGTAGGTATGGGATCCTTGGGTAAGAGTTCCTAGAAGGAAGGCGAAGCAGATTGTGTTTCTTAGTGTAGCTCCAATGAGGGCAATGAGGCAGACTTCCATGGGTTGTAGGACGTGAGAGAACAGAATCCCTGGAACTGTTGAAGAGCTGAGTCCATCTAACTTCCTAAGGAAGGGGACAGCGAGTTGCCCTACACTCTGAACACATAGAGTGACTGGGAAAGGCTTCTAGGTCTGGATGTTTCTTAGAAGGGCAAAGGAGACTGCTGGTACTCACTGTATTTGTAGGAAAAAGAGTGCCTACACGAGGCTGCCTAGTGTCTGGAAAAGTGAAGAAACGTTAAAGAAAAGCAGAACTGCGAATACGACCTAATGGAAACTGCTACACGCTTTCGCTTCACCAGGGCTTTTCAGGCCTTAGCTTGAGGCAAGGACTCACGTCAAATTTCCCTGTAGCTGTAGAGCATGAATGGAGGAGCTCCCACACATGCTATGGAAGCACCGTGTTTCCTTAGAGAAAACTCCATTTCTCTCCAGAGGGCTGCCCACAGTGACTAGAGGCCAGTCAAAAACAGTGTTATTTAGGTATCTTCAGTGCAGCACGCATAGAGCTTTTAAAATGGGAGAGCAAGGTTTGTGGCATCAGGTGTTTTTTCTGGTGAACATGCAGCCGAACACGTTCTGATTTCTCACAAGTCAAAAGGACCCTAGCTACACCCTGGTCCCTTGCTGAAACAAGTTTTCTTCACAGGGTGTTCTTCATGTATCAAACTCCCTCGTCCTTGGAACGTTCTATGTATGCTATCGGGCTTAAGCCAATTCTAAATTCCTGCAGTGTAACAGGAAAGACTATGCTTTGGTTCCACTAGGAATGCAAGGCTCCTTTCTCCTATAGGTATGGGGTCCTTGGGTAAGAGTTCCTAGAGGAGGGCGAAGCAGATTGTGTTTCTTAGTGTAGCTCCAATGAGGGCAATGAGGCAGACTTCCATGGCATGTAGGACTTTAGAGAACAGAATCCGTGGAGCTGTTGGAGCGCTGAGGACATCTAGCTTTCCCAAGGAAGGGTGCAGTGTGTTGCCCTACCCTCTGAATACATAGACTGACTGGGAAAGACTACTGAGCCTGGATGTTTCTTAGAAAGGCAGAGGAGCCTGCTGGTACTCACTGTATTTGTAGGCAAAAGTGTGCCTACAGGAGGCTGATACGTGTCTAGAAAAGTGAAGAAACGTTAAAGTAAAGCAGAACTGCGAGTACGACCTAATGGAAACTGCTAAGCGCTTTCCCTTCAACAGGGCTTGTCAGGCCTTAGCTTGAGGCAAGGACTCACGTCAAGTTTCCCTGTAGCTCTAGAGCGAGACAGGAGGAGCTCCCACCCAGGCTATCGAAGCACCGTGTTTCCTTAGAGAAAACTGCTTTTCTTTCCAGAGGGCTGCCTACAGTAACTAGAGGCCAGTCAAAATCAGTGTTATTTAGGTATCTTCAGTGCAGCATGGATAAAGCTTTTAAAATGGGAAAGTAAGGTTTGTGCAATCAGGTCTTCCTTTCCGGTGACCATGCTATCGAAACCCTTCTGATTTCTAACAAGTCAAAAGAGACTCTCGCTACACCATGGTCCCTTGCGGAATCAACTTTTCTTCACGGGGTGTTCTGCATGTAGCGAACTCTCTCATCCTTGGAACGCTCTATGTAACCCTTCGGGCCTAAGCCTATTCGAAAGTCCTGCAGGGTAACAGGAAAAACATTGCATTGGTTCCTGTAGGAATGCAAGCCTCCTTTCTCCTGTAGGTATGGGATCCTTGGGTAAGAGTTCCTAGAAGGAAGGCGAAGCAGATTGTGTTTCTTAGTGTAGCTCCAATGAGGGCAATGAGGCAGACTTCCATGGGTTGTAGGACGTGAGAGAACAGAATCCCTGGAACTGTTGAAGAGCTGAGTCCATCTAACTTCCTAAGGAAGGGGACAGCGAGTTGCCCTACACTCTGAACACATAGAGTGACTGGGAAAGGCTTCTAGGTCTGGATGTTTCTTAGAAGGGCAAAGGAGACTGCTGGTACTCACTGTATTTGTAGGAAAAAGAGTGCCTACACGAGGCTGCCTAGTGTCTGGAAAAGTGAAAAACCTTAAAGTAAAGCAGAACTGCGAATACCACCTAATGGAAACTGCTACATGCTTTCGCTTCAGCAGGGCTTTTCAGGCTTTAGCTTGAGGCAAGGACTCTCGTCAAATTTCCCTGTAGCTCTAGAGCATGAATGGAGGAGCTCCCACACATGCTATGGAAGCACCGTGTTTCCTTAGAGAAAACTCCATTTCTCTCCAGAGGGCTGCCCACAGTGACTAGAGGCCAGTCAAAAACAGTGTTATTTAGGTATCTTCAGTGCAGCACGCATAGAGCTTTTAAAATGGGAGAGCAAGGTTTGTGGCATCAGGTGTTTTTTCTGGTGAACATGCAGCCGAACACGTTCTGATTTCTCACAAGTCAAAAGGACCCTAGCTACACCCTGGTCCCTTGCTGAAACAAGTTTTCTTCACAGGGTGTTCTTCATGTATCGAACTCCCTCGTCCTTGGAACGTTCTATGTATGCTATCGGGCTTAAGCCAATTCTAAATTCCTGCAGTGTAACAGGAAAAACTATGCTTTGGTTCCACTAGGAATGCAAGGCTCCTTTCTCCTATAGGTATGGGGTCCTTGGGTAAGAGTTCCTAGAGGAGGGCGAAGCAGATTGTGTTTCTTAGTGTAGCTCCAATGAGGGCAATGAGGCAGACTTCCATGGCATGTAGGACTTTAGAGAACAGAATCCGTGGAGCTGTTGGAGCGCTGAGGACATCTAGCTTTCCCAAGGAAGGGTGCAGTGTGTTGCCCTACCCTCTGAATACATAGACTGACTGGGAAAGACTACTGAGCCTGGATGTTTCTTAGAAAGGCAGAGGAGCCTGCTGGTACTCACTGTATTTGTAGGCAAAAGTGTGCCTACAGGAGGCTGATACGTGTCTAGAAAAGTGAAGAAACGTTAAAGTAAAGCAGAACTGCGAGTACGACCTAATGGAAACTGCTAAGCGCTTTCCCTTCAACAGGGCTTGTCAGGCCTTAGCTTGAGGCAAGGACTCACGTCAAGTTTCCCTGTAGCTCTAGAGCGAGACAGGAGGAGCTCCCACCCAGGCTATCGAAGCACCGTGTTTCCTTAGAGAAAACTGCTTTTCTTTCCAGAGGGCTGCCTACAGTAACTAGAGGCCAGTCAAAAACAGTGTTATTTAGGTATCTTCAGTGCAGCATGGATAAAGCTTTTAAAATGGGAAAGTAAGGTTTGTGCAATCAGGTCTTCCTTTCCGGTGACCATGCTATCGAAACCCTTCTGATTTCTAACAAGTCAAAAGAGACTCTCGCTACACCATGGTCCCTTGCGGAATCAACTTTTCTTCACGGGGTGTTCTGCATGTAGCGAACTCTCTCATCCTTGGAACGCTCTATGTAACCCTTCGGGCCTAAGCCTATTCGAAAGTCCTGCAGGGTAACAGGAAAAACTTTGCATTGGTTCCGGTAGGAATGCAAGCCTCCTTTCTCCTGTAGGTATGGGATCCTTGGGTAAGAGTTCCTAGAAGGAAGGCGAAGCAGATTGTGTTTCTTAGTGTAGCTCCAATGAGGGCAATGAGGCAGACTTCCATGGGTTGTAGGACGTGAGAGAACAGAATCCCTGGAACTGTTGAAGAGCTGAGTCCATCTAACTTCCTAAGGAAGGGGACAGCGAGTTGCCCTACACTCTGAACACATAGAGTGACTGGGAAAGGCTTCTAGGTCTGGATGTTTCTTAGAAGGGCAAAGGAGACTGCTGGTACTCACTGTATTTGTAGGAAAAAGAGTGCCTACACGAGGCTGCCTAGTGTCTGGAAAAGTGAAGAAACGTTAAAGAAAAGCAGAACTGCGAATACGACCTAATGGAAACTGCTACACGCTTTCGCTTCACCAGGGCTTTTCAGGCCTTAGCTTGAGGCAAGGACTCACGTCAAATTTCCCTGTAGCTCTAGAGCATGAATGGAGGAGCTCCCACACATGCTATGGAAGCACCGTGTTTCCTTAGAGAAAACTCCATTTCTCTCCAGAGGGCTGCCCACAGTGACTAGAGGCCAGTCAAAAACAGTGTTATTTAGGTATCTTCAGTGCAGCACGCATAGAGCTTTTAAAATGGGAGAGCAAGGTTTGTGGCATCAGGTGTTTTTTCTGGTGAACATGCAGCCGAACACGTTCTGATTTCTCACAAGTCAAAAGGACCCTAGCTACACCCTGGTCCCTTGCTGAAACAAGTTTTCTTCACAGGGTGTTCTTCATGTATCGAACTCCCTCGTCCTTGGAACGTTCTATGTATGCTATCGGGCTTAAGCCAATTCTAAATTCCTGCAGTGTAACAGGAAAAACTATGCTTTGGTTCCACTAGGAATGCAAGGCTCCTTTCTCCTATAGGTATGGGGTCCTTGGGTAAGAGTTCCTAGAGGAGGGCGAAGCAGATTGTGTTTCTTAGTGTAGCTCCAATGAGGGCAATGAGGCAGACTTCCATGGCATGTAGGACTTTAGAGAACAGAATCCGTGGAGCTGTTGGAGCGCTGAGGACATCTAGCTTTCCCAAGGAAGGGTGCAGTGTGTTGCCCTACCCTCTGAATACATAGACTGACTGGGAAAGACTACTGAGCCTGGATGTTTCTTAGAAAGGCAGAGGAGCCTGCTGGTACTCACTGTATTTGTAGGCAAAAGTGTGCCTACAGGAGGCTGATACGTGTCTAGAAAAGTGAAGAAACGTTAAAGTAAAGCAGAACTGCGAGTACGACCTAATGGAAACTGCTAAGCGCTTTCCCTTCAACAGGGCTTGTCAGGCCTTAGCTTGAGGCAAGGACTCACGTCAAGTTTCCCTGTAGCTCTAGAGCGAGACAGGAGGAGCTCCCACCCAGGCTATCGAAGCACCGTGTTTCCTTAGAGAAAACTGCTTTTCTTTCCAGAGGGCTGCCTACAGTAACTAGAGGCCAGTCAAAATCAGTGTTATTTAGGTATCTTCAGTGCAGCATGGATAAAGCTTTTAAAATGGGAAAGTAAGGTTTGTGCAATCAGGTCTTCCTTTCCGGTGACCATGCTATCGAAACCCTTCTGATTACTAACAAGTCAAAAGAGACTCTCGCTACACCATGGTCCCTTGCGGAATCAACTTTTCTTCACAGGGTGTTCTGCATGTAGCGAACTTTCTCATCCTTGGAACGCTCTATGTAACCCTTCGGGCCTAAGCCTATTCGAAAGTCCTGCAGGGTAACAGGAAAAACTTTGCATTGGTTCCTGTAGGAATGCAAGCCTCCTTTCTCCTGTAGGTATGGGATCCTTGGGTAAGAGTTCCTAGAGGAATGCGAAGCAGATTGTGTTTCTTAGTGTAGCTCCAATGAGGGCAATGAGGCAGACTTCCATGGCATGTAGGACGTGAGAGAACAGAATTCGTGGAGCTGTTGGAGCACTGAGGACATCTAGCTTTTCAAAGGAAGGGTGCAGTGTGTTGCCCTACCCTCTGAATACATAGACTGACTGAGAAAGACTACTGAGCCTGGATGTTTCTTAGAAAGGCAGAGGAGCCTGCTGGTACTCACTGTATTTGTAGGGAAAAGAGTGCCTACACGAGGCTGCCTAGTGTCTGGAAAAGTGAAGAAACGTTAAAGAAAAGCAGAACTGCGAGTACGACCTAATGGAAACTGCTAAGCGCTTTCGCTTCACCAGGGCTTTTCAGGCCTTAGCTTGAGGCAAGGACTCACGTCAAATTTCCCTGTAGCTCTAGAGCATGAATGGAGGAGCACCCACACATGCTATGGAAGCACCGTGTTTCCTTAAACTCCATTTCTCTCCAGAGGGCTGCCCACAGTGACTAGAGGCCAGTCAAAAACAGTGTTATTTAGGTATCTTCAGTGCAGCACGCATAGAGCTTTTAAAATGGGAGAGCAAGGTTTGTGGCATCAGGTGTTTTTTCTGGTGAACATGCAGCCGAACACGTTCTGATTTCTCACAAGTCAAAAGGACCCTAGCTACACCCTGGTCCCTTGCTGAAACAAGTTTTCTTCACAGGGTGTTCTTCATGTATCAAACTCCCTCGTCCTTGGAACGTTCTATGTATGCTATCGGGCTTAAGCCAATTCTAAATTCCTGCAGTGTAACAGGAAAGACTATGCTTTGGTTCCACTAGGAATGCAAGGCTCCTTTCTCCTATAGGTATGGGGTCCTTGGGTAAGAGTTCCTAGAGGAGGGCGAAGCAGATTGTGTTTCTTAGTGTAGCTCCAATGAGGGCAATGAGGCAGACTTCCATGGCATGTAGGACTTTAGAGAACAGAATCCGTGGAGCTGTTGGAGCGCTGAGGACATCTAGCTTTCCCAAGGAAGGGTGCAGTGTGTTGCCCTACCCTCTGAATACATAGACTGACTGGGAAAGACTACTGAGCCTGGATGTTTCTTAGAAAGGCAGAGGAGCCTGCTGGTACTCACTGTATTTGTAGGCAAAAGTGTGCCTACAGGAGGCTGATACGTGTCTAGAAAAGTGAAGAAACGTTAAAGTAAAGCAGAACTGCGAGTACGACCTAATGGAAACTGCTAAGCGCTTTCCCTTCAACAGGGCTTGTCAGGCCTTAGCTTGAGGCAAGGACTCACGTCAAGTTTCCCTGTAGCTCTAGAGCGAGACAGGAGGAGCTCCCACCCAGGCTATCGAAGCACCGTGTTTCCTTAGAGAAAACTGCTTTTCTTTCCAGAGGGCTGCCTACAGTAACTAGAGGCCAGTCAAAATCAGTGTTATTTAGGTATCTTCAGTGCAGCATGGATAAAGCTTTTAAAATGGGAAAGTAAGGTTTGTGCAATCAGGTCTTCCTTTCCGGTGACCATGCTATCGAAACCCTTCTGATTTCTAACAAGTCAAAAGAGACTCTCGCTACACCATGGTCCCTTGCGGAATCAACTTTTCTTCACGGGGTGTTCTGCATGTAGCGAACTCTCTCATCCTTGGAACGCTCTATGTAACCCTTCGGGCCTAAGCCTATTCGAAAGTCCTGCAGGGTAACAGGAAAAACATTGCATTGGTTCCTGTAGGAATGCAAGCCTCCTTTCTCCTGTAGGTATGGGATCCTTGGGTAAGAGTTCCTAGAAGGAAGGCGAAGCAGATTGTGTTTCTTAGTGTAGCTCCAATGAGGGCAATGAGGCAGACTTCCATGGGTTGTAGGACGTGAGAGAACAGAATCCCTGGAACTGTTGAAGAGCTGAGTCCATCTAACTTCCTAAGGAAGGGGACAGCGAGTTGCCCTACACTCTGAACACATAGAGTGACTGGGAAAGGCTTCTAGGTCTGGATGTTTCTTAGAAGGGCAAAGGAGACTGCTGGTACTCACTGTATTTGTAGGAAAAAGAGTGCCTACACGAGGCTGCCTAGTGTCTGGAAAAGTGAAAAACCTTAAAGTAAAGCAGAACTGCGAATACCACCTAATGGAAACTGCTACATGCTTTCGCTTCAGCAGGGCTTTTCAGGCTTTAGCTTGAGGCAAGGACTCTCGTCAAATTTCCCTGTAGCTCTAGAGCATGAATGGAGGAGCTCCCACACATGCTATGGAAGCACCGTGTTTCCTTAGAGAAAACTCCATTTCTCTCCAGAGGGCTGCCCACAGTGACTAGAGGCCAGTCAAAAACAGTGTTATTTAGGTATCTTCAGTGCAGCACGCATAGAGCTTTTAAAATGGGAGAGCAAGGTTTGTGGCATCAGGTGTTTTTTCTGGTGAACATGCAGCCGAACACGTTCTGATTTCTCACAAGTCAAAAGGACCCTAGCTACACCCTGGTCCCTTGCTGAAACAAGTTTTCTTCACAGGGTGTTCTTCATGTATCGAACTCCCTCGTCCTTGGAACGTTCTATGTATGCTATCGGGCTTAAGCCAATTCTAAATTCCTGCAGTGTAACAGGAAAAACTATGCTTTGGTTCCACTAGGAATGCAAGGCTCCTTTCTCCTATAGGTATGGGGTCCTTGGGTAAGAGTTCCTAGAGGAGGGCGAAGCAGATTGTGTTTCTTAGTGTAGCTCCAATGAGGGCAATGAGGCAGACTTCCATGGCATGTAGGACTTTAGAGAACAGAATCCGTGGAGCTGTTGGAGCGCTGAGGACATCTAGCTTTCCCAAGGAAGGGTGCAGTGTGTTGCCCTACCCTCTGAATACATAGACTGACTGGGAAAGACTACTGAGCCTGGATGTTTCTTAGAAAGGCAGAGGAGCCTGCTGGTACTCACTGTATTTGTAGGCAAAAGTGTGCCTACAGGAGGCTGATACGTGTCTAGAAAAGTGAAGAAACGTTAAAGTAAAGCAGAACTGCGAGTACGACCTAATGGAAACTGCTAAGCGCTTTCCCTTCAACAGGGCTTGTCAGGCCTTAGCTTGAGGCAAGGACTCACGTCAAGTTTCCCTGTAGCTCTAGAGCGAGACAGGAGGAGCTCCCACCCAGGCTATCGAAGCACCGTGTTTCCTTAGAGAAAACTGCTTTTCTTTCCAGAGGGCTGCCTACAGTAACTAGAGGCCAGTCAAAAACAGTGTTATTTAGGTATCTTCAGTGCAGCATGGATAAAGCTTTTAAAATGGGAAAGTAAGGTTTGTGCAATCAGGTCTTCCTTTCCGGTGACCATGCTATCGAAACCCTTCTGATTTCTAACAAGTCAAAAGAGACTCTCGCTACACCATGGTCCCTTGCGGAATCAACTTTTCTTCACGGGGTGTTCTGCATGTAGCGAACTCTCTCATCCTTGGAACGCTCTATGTAACCCTTCGGGCCTAAGCCTATTCGAAAGTCCTGCAGGGTAACAGGAAAAACTTTGCATTGGTTCCGGTAGGAATGCAAGCCTCCTTTCTCCTGTAGGTATGGGATCCTTGGGTAAGAGTTCCTAGAAGGAAGGCGAAGCAGATTGTGTTTCTTAGTGTAGCTCCAATGAGGGCAATGAGGCAGACTTCCATGGGTTGTAGGACGTGAGAGAACAGAATCCCTGGAACTGTTGAAGAGCTGAGTCCATCTAACTTCCTAAGGAAGGGGACAGCGAGTTGCCCTACACTCTGAACACATAGAGTGACTGGGAAAGGCTTCTAGGTCTGGATGTTTCTTAGAAGGGCAAAGGAGACTGCTGGTACTCACTGTATTTGTAGGAAAAAGAGTGCCTACACGAGGCTGCCTAGTGTCTGGAAAAGTGAAGAAACGTTAAAGAAAAGCAGAATTGCGAATACGACCTAATGGAAACTGCTACACGCTTTCGCTTCACCAGGGCTTTTCAGGCCTTAGCTTGAGGCAAGGACTCACGTCAAATTTCCCTGTAGCTCTAGAGCATGAATGGAGGAGCTCCCACACATGCTATGGAAGCACCGTGTTTCCTTAGAGAAAACTCCATTTCTCTCCAGAGGGCTGCCCACAGTGACTAGAGGCCAGTCAAAAACAGTGTTATTTAGGTATCTTCAGTGCAGCACGCATAGAGCTTTTAAAATGGGAGAGCAAGGTTTGTGGCATCAGGTGTTTTTTCTGGTGAACATGCAGCCGAACACGTTCTGATTTCTCACAAGTCAAAAGGACCCTAGCTACACCCTGGTCCCTTGCTGAAACAAGTTTTCTTCACAGGGTGTTCTTCATGTATCGAACTCCCTCGTCCTTGGAACGTTCTATGTATGCTATCGGGCTTAAGCCAATTCTAAATTCCTGCAGTGTAACAGGAAAAACTATGCTTTGGTTCCACTAGGAATGCAAGGCTCCTTTCTCCTATAGGTATGGGGTCCTTGGGTAAGAGTTCCTAGAGGAGGGCGAAGCAGATTGTGTTTCTTAGTGTAGCTCCAATGAGGGCAATGAGGCAGACTTCCATGGCATGTAGGACTTTAGAGAACAGAATCCGTGGAGCTGTTGGAGCGCTGAGGACATCTAGCTTTCCCAAGGAAGGGTGCAGTGTGTTGCCCTACCCTCTGAATACATAGACTGACTGGGAAAGACTACTGAGCCTGGATGTTTCCTAGAAAGGCAGAGGAGCCTGCTGGTACTCACTGTATTTGTAGGCAAAAGTGTGCCTACAGGAGGCTGATACGTGTCTAGAAAAGTGAAGAAACGTTAAAGTAAAGCAGAACTGCGAGTACGACCTAATGGAAACTGCTAAGCGCTTTCCCTTCAACAGGGCTTGTCAGGCCTTAGCTTGAGGCAAGGACTCACGTCAAGTTTCCCTGTAGCTCTAGAGCGAGACAGGAGGAGCTCCCACCCAGGCTATCGAAGCACCGTGTTTCCTTAGAGAAAACTGCTTTTCTTTCCAGAGGGCTGCCTACAGTAACTAGAGGCCAGTCAAAATCAGTGTTATTTAGGTATCTTCAGTGCAGCATGGATAAAGCTTTTAAAATGGGAAAGTAAGGTTTGTGCAATCAGGTCTTCCTTTCCGGTGACCATGCTATCGAAACCCTTCTGATTACTAACAAGTCAAAAGAGACTCTCGCTACACCATGGTCCCTTGCGGAATCAACTTTTCTTCACAGGGTGTTCTGCATGTAGCGAACTTTCTCATCCTTGGAACGCTCTATGTAACCCTTCGGGCCTAAGCCTATTCTAAAGTCCTGCAGGGTAACAGGAAAAACTTTGCATTGGTTCCTGTAGGAATGCAAGCCTCCTTTCTCCTGTAGGTATGGGATCCTTGGGTAAGAGTTCCTAGAAGGAAGGCGAAGCAGATTGTGTTTCTTAGTGTAGCTCCAATGAGGGCAATGAGGCAGACTTCCATGGGTTGTAGGACGTGAGAGAACAGAATCCCTGGAACTGTTGAAGAGCTGAGTCCATCTAACTTCCTAAGGAAGGGGACAGCGAGTTGCCCTACACTCTGAACACATAGAGTGACTGGGAAAGGCTTCTAGGTCTGGATGTTTCTTAGAAGGGCAAAGGAGACTGCTGGTACTCACTGTATTTGTAGGAAAAAGAGTGCCTACACGAGGCTGCCTAGTGTCTGGAAAAGTGAAAAACCTTAAAGTAAAGCAGAACTGCGAATACCACCTAATGGAAACTGCTACATGCTTTCGCTTCAGCAGGGCTTTTCAGGCTTTAGCTTGAGGCAAGGACTCTCGTCAAATTTCCCTGTAGCTCTAGAGCATGAATGGAGGAGCTCCCACACATGCTATGGAAGCACCGTGTTTCCTTAGAGAAAACTCCATTTCTCTCCAGAGGGCTGCCCACAGTGACTAGAGGCCAGTCAAAAACAGTGTTATTTAGGTATCTTCAGTGCAGCACGCATAGAGCTTTTAAAATGGGAGAGCAAGGTTTGTGGCATCAGGTGTTTTTTCTGGTGAACATGCAGCCGAACACGTTCTGATTTCTCACAAGTCAAAAGGACCCTAGCTACACCCTGGTCCCTTGCTGAAACAAGTTTTCTTCACAGGGTGTTCTTCATGTATCGAACTCCCTCGTCCTTGGAACGTTCTATGTATGCTATCGGGCTTAAGCCAATTCTAAATTCCTGCAGTGTAACAGGAAAAACTATGCTTTGGTTCCACTAGGAATGCAAGGCTCCTTTCTCCTATAGGTATGGGGTCCTTGGGTAAGAGTTCCTAGAGGAGGGCGAAGCAGATTGTGTTTCTTAGTGTAGCTCCAATGAGGGCAATGAGGCAGACTTCCATGGCATGTAGGACTTTAGAGAACAGAATCCGTGGAGCTGTTGGAGCGCTGAGGACATCTAGCTTTCCCAAGGAAGGGTGCAGTGTGTTGCCCTACCCTCTGAATACATAGACTGACTGGGAAAGACTACTGAGCCTGGATGTTTCTTAGAAAGGCAGAGGAGCCTGCTGGTACTCACTGTATTTGTAGGCAAAAGTGTGCCTACAGGAGGCTGATACGTGTCTAGAAAAGTGAAGAAACGTTAAAGTAAAGCAGAACTGCGAGTACGACCTAATGGAAACTGCTAAGCGCTTTCCCTTCAACAGGGCTTGTCAGGCCTTAGCTTGAGGCAAGGACTCACGTCAAGTTTCCCTGTAGCTCTAGAGCGAGACAGGAGGAGCTCCCACCCAGGCTATCGAAGCACCGTGTTTCCTTAGAGAAAACTGCTTTTCTTTCCAGAGGGCTGCCTACAGTAACTAGAGGCCAGTCAAAAACAGTGTTATTTAGGTATCTTCAGTGCAGCATGGATAAAGCTTTTAAAATGGGAAAGTAAGGTTTGTGCAATCAGGTCTTCCTTTCCGGTGACCATGCTATCGAAACCCTTCTGATTTCTAACAAGTCAAAAGAGACTCTCGCTACACCATGGTCCCTTGCGGAATCAACTTTTCTTCACGGGGTGTTCTGCATGTAGCGAACTCTCTCATCCTTGGAACGCTCTATGTAACCCTTCGGGCCTAAGCCTATTCGAAAGTCCTGCAGGGTAACAGGAAAAACTTTGCATTGGTTCCGGTAGGAATGCAAGCCTCCTTTCTCCTGTAGGTATGGGATCCTTGGGTAAGAGTTCCTAGAAGGAAGGCGAAGCAGATTGTGTTTCTTAGTGTAGCTCCAATGAGGGCAATGAGGCAGACTTCCATGGGTTGTAGGACGTGAGAGAACAGAATCCCTGGAACTGTTGAAGAGCTGAGTCCATCTAACTTCCTAAGGAAGGGGACAGCGAGTTGCCCTACACTCTGAACACATAGAGTGACTGGGAAAGGCTTCTAGGTCTGGATGTTTCTTAGAAGGGCAAAGGAGACTGCTGGTACTCACTGTATTTGTAGGAAAAAGAGTGCCTACACGAGGCTGCCTAGTGTCTGGAAAAGTGAAGAAACGTTAAAGAAAAGCAGAACTGCGAATACGACCTAATGGAAACTGCTACACGCTTTCGCTTCACCAGGGCTTTTCAGGCCTTAGCTTGAGGCAAGGACTCACGTCAAATTTCCCTGTAGCTCTAGAGCATGAATGGAGGAGCTCCCACACATGCTATGGAAGCACCGTGTTTCCTTAGAGAAAACTCCATTTCTCTCCAGAGGGCTGCCCACAGTGACTAGAGGCCAGTCAAAAACAGTGTTATTTAGGTATCTTCAGTGCAGCACGCATAGAGCTTTTAAAATGGGAGAGCAAGGTTTGTGGCATCAGGTGTTTTTTCTGGTGAACATGCAGCCGAACACGTTCTGATTTCTCACAAGTCAAAAGGACCCTAGCTACACCCTGGTCCCTTGCTGAAACAAGTTTTCTTCACAGGGTGTTCTTCATGTATCGAACTCCCTCGTCCTTGGAACGTTCTATGTATGCTATCGGGCTTAAGCCAATTCTAAATTCCTGCAGTGTAACAGGAAAGACTATGCTTTGGTTCCACTAGGAATGCAAGGCTCCTTTCTCCTATAGGTATGGGGTCCTTGGGTAAGAGTTCCTAGAGGAGGGCGAAGCAGATTGTGTTTCTTAGTGTAGCTCCAATGAGGGCAATGAGGCAGACTTCCATGGCATGTAGGACTTTAGAGAACAGAATCCGTGGAGCTGTTGGAGCGCTGAGGACATCTAGCTTTCCCAAGGAAGGGTGCAGTGTGTTGCCCTACCCTCTGAATACATAGACTGACTGGGAAAGACTACTGAGCCTGGATGTTTCTTAGAAAGGCAGAGGAGCCTGCTGGTACTCACTGTATTTGTAGGCAAAAGTGTGCCTACAGGAGGCTGATACGTGTCTAGAAAAGTGAAGAAACGTTAAAGTAAAGCAGAACTGCGAGTACGACCTAATGGAAACTGCTAAGCGCTTTCCCTTCAACAGGGCTTGTCAGGCCTTAGCTTGAGGCAAGGACTCACGTCAAGTTTCCCTGTAGCTCTAGAGCGAGACAGGAGGAGCTCCCACCCAGGCTATCGAAGCACCGTGTTTCCTTAGAGAAAACTGCTTTTCTTTCCAGAGGGCTGCCTACAGTAACTAGAGGCCAGTCAAAATCAGTGTTATTTAGGTATCTTCAGTGCAGCATGGATAAAGCTTTTAAAATGGGAAAGTAAGGTTTGTGCAATCAGGTCTTCCTTTCCGGTGACCATGCTATCGAAACCCTTCTGATTACTAACAAGTCAAAAGAGACTCTCGCTACACCATGGTCCCTTGCGGAATCAACTTTTCTTCACAGGGTGTTCTGCATGTAGCGAACTTTCTCATCCTTGGAACGCTCTATGTAACCCTTCGGGCCTAAGCCTATTCGAAAGTCCTGCAGGGTAACAGGAAAAACTTTGCATTGGTTCCTGTAGGAATGCAAGCCTCCTTTCTCCTGTAGGTATGGGATCCTTGGGTAAGAGTTCCTAGAGGAATGCGAAGCAGATTGTGTTTCTTAGTGTAGCTCCAATGAGGGCAATGAGGCAGACTTCCATGGCATGTAGGACGTGAGAGAACAGAATTCGTGGAGCTGTTGGAGCACTGAGGACATCTAGCTTTTCAAAGGAAGGGTGCAGTGTGTTGCCCTACCCTCTGAATACATAGACTGACTGAGAAAGACTACTGAGCCTGGATGTTTCTTAGAAAGGCAGAGGAGCCTGCTGGTACTCACTGTATTTGTAGGGAAAAGAGTGCCTACACGAGGGTGCCTAGTGTCTGGAAAAGTGAAGAAACGTTAAAGAAAAGCAGAACTGCGAGTACGACCTAATGGAAACTGCTAAGCGCTTTCGCTTCACCAGGGCTTTTCAGGCCTTAGCTTGAGGCAAGGACTCACGTCAAATTTCCCTGTAGCTCTAGAGCATGAATGGAGGAGCACCCACACATGCTATGGAAGCACCGTGTTTCCTTAAACTCCATTTCTCTCCAGAGGGCTGCCCACAGTGACTAGAGGCCAGTCAAAAACAGTGTTATTTAGGTATCTTCAGTGCAGCACGCATAGAGCTTTTAAAATGGGAGAGCAAGGTTTGTGGCATCAGGTGTTTTTTCTGGTGAACATGCAGCCGAACACGTTCTGATTTCTCACAAGTCAAAAGGACCCTAGCTACACCCTGGTCCCTTGCTGAAACAAGTTTTCTTCACAGGGTGTTCTTCATGTATCAAACTCCCTCGTCCTTGGAACGTTCTATGTATGCTATCGGGCTTAAGCCAATTCTAAATTCCTGCAGTGTAACAGGAAAGACTATGCTTTGGTTCCACTAGGAATGCAAGGCTCCTTTCTCCTATAGGTATGGGGTCCTTGGGTAAGAGTTCCTAGAGGAGGGCGAAGCAGATTGTGTTTCTTAGTGTAGCTCCAATGAGGGCAATGAGGCAGACTTCCATGGCATGTAGGACTTTAGAGAACAGAATCCGTGGAGCTGTTGGAGCGCTGAGGACATCTAGCTTTCCCAAGGAAGGGTACAGTGTGTTGCCCTACCCTCTGAATACATAGACTGACTGGGAAAGACTACTGAGCCTGGATGTTTCTTAGAAAGGCAGAGGAGCCTGCTGGTACTCACTGTATTTGTAGGCAAAAGTGTGCCTACAGGAGGCTGATACGTGTCTAGAAAAGTGAAGAAACGTTAAAGTAAAGCAGAACTGCGAGTACGACCTAATGGAAACTGCTAAGCGCTTTCCCTTCAACAGGGCTTGTCAGGCCTTAGCTTGAGGCAAGGACTCACGTCAAGTTTCCCTGTAGCTCTAGAGCGAGACAGGAGGAGCTCCCACCCAGGCTATCGAAGCACCGTGTTTCCTTAGAGAAAACTGCTTTTCTTTCCAGAGGGCTGCCTACAGTAACTAGAGGCCAGTCAAAATCAGTGTTATTTAGGTATCTTCAGTGCAGCATGGATAAAGCTTTTAAAATGGGAAAGTAAGGTTTGTGCAATCAGGTCTTCCTTTCCGGTGACCATGCTATCGAAACCCTTCTGATTTCTAACAAGTCAAAAGAGACTCTCGCTACACCATGGTCCCTTGCGGAATCAACTTTTCTTCACGGGGTGTTCTGCATGTAGCGAACTCTCTCATCCTTGGAACGCTCTATGTAACCCTTCGGGCCTAAGCCTATTCGAAAGTCCTGCAGGGTAACAGGAAAAACATTGCATTGGTTCCTGTAGGAATGCAAGCCTCCTTTCTCCTGTAGGTATGGGATCCTTGGGTAAGAGTTCCTAGAAGGAAGGCGAAGCAGATTGTGTTTCTTAGTGTAGCTCCAATGAGGGCAATGAGGCAGACTTCCATGGGTTGTAGGACGTGAGAGAACAGAATCCCTGGAACTGTTGAAGAGCTGAGTCCATCTAACTTCCTAAGGAAGGGGACAGCGAGTTGCCCTACACTCTGAACACATAGAGTGACTGGGAAAGGCTTCTAGGTCTGGATGTTTCTTAGAAGGGCAAAGGAGACTGCTGGTACTCACTGTATTTGTAGGAAAAAGAGTGCCTACACGAGGCTGCCTAGTGTCTGGAAAAGTGAAAAACCTTAAAGTAAAGCAGAACTGCGAATACGACCTAATGGAAACTGCTACATGCTTTCGCTTCAGCAGGGCTTTTCAGGCTTTAGCTTGAGGCAAGGACTCTCGTCAAATTTCCCTGTAGCTCTAGAGCATGAATGGAGGAGCTCCCACACATGCTATGGAAGCACCGTGTTTCCTTAGAGAAAACTCCATTTCTCTCCAGAGGGCTGCCCACAGTGACTAGAGGCCAGTCAAAAACAGTGTTATTTAGGTATCTTCAGTGCAGCACGCATAGAGCTTTTAAAATGGGAGAGCAAGGTTTGTGGCATCAGGTGTTTTTTCTGGTGAACATGCAGCCGAACACGTTCTGATTTCTCACAAGTCAAAAGGACCCTAGCTACACCCTGGTCCCTTGCTGAAACAAGTTTTCTTCACAGGGTGTTCTTCATGTATCGAACTCCCTCGTCCTTGGAACGTTCTATGTATGCTATCGGGCTTAAGCCAATTCTAAATTCCTGCAGTGTAACAGGAAAAACTATGCTTTGGTTCCACTAGGAATGCAAGGCTCCTTTCTCCTATAGGTATGGGGTCCTTGGGTAAGAGTTCCTAGAGGAGGGCGAAGCAGATTGTGTTTCTTAGTGTAGCTCCAATGAGGGCAATGAGGCAGACTTCCATGGCATGTAGGACTTTAGAGAACAGAATCCGTGGAGCTGTTGGAGCGCTGAGGACATCTAGCTTTCCCAAGGAAGGGTGCAGTGTGTTGCCCTACCCTCTGAATACATAGACTGACTGGGAAAGACTACTGAGCCTGGATGTTTCTTAGAAAGGCAGAGGAGCCTGCTGGTACTCACTGTATTTGTAGGCAAAAGTGTGCCTACAGGAGGCTGATACGTGTCTAGAAAAGTGAAGAAACGTTAAAGTAAAGCAGAACTGCGAGTACGACCTAATGGAAACTGCTAAGCGCTTTCCCTTCAACAGGGCTTGTCAGGCCTTAGCTTGAGGCAAGGACTCACGTCAAGTTTCCCTGTAGCTCTAGAGCGAGACAGGAGGAGCTCCCACCCAGGCTATCGAAGCACCGTGTTTCCTTAGAGAAAACTGCTTTTCTTTCCAGAGGGCTGCCTACAGTAACTAGAGGCCAGTCAAAAACAGTGTTATTTAGGTATCTTCAGTGCAGCATGGATAAAGCTTTTAAAATGGGAAAGTAAGGTTTGTGCAATCAGGTCTTCCTTTCCGGTGACCATGCTATCGAAACCCTTCTGATTTCTAACAAGTCAAAAGAGACTCTCGCTACACCATGGTCCCTTGCGGAATCAACTTTTCTTCACGGGGTGTTCTGCATGTAGCGAACTCTCTCATCCTTGGAACGCTCTATGTAACCCTTCGGGCCTAAGCCTATTCGAAAGTCCTGCAGGGTAACAGGAAAAACTTTGCATTGGTTCCGGTAGGAATGCAAGCCTCCTTTCTCCTGTAGGTATGGGATCCTTGGGTAAGAGTTCCTAGAAGGAAGGCGAAGCAGATTGTGTTTCTTAGTGTAGCTCCAATGAGGGCAATGAGGCAGACTTCCATGGGTTGTAGGACGTGAGAGAACAGAATCCCTGGAACTGTTGAAGAGCTGAGTCCATCTAACTTCCTAAGGAAGGGGACAGCGAGTTGCCCTACACTCTGAACACATAGAGTGACTGGGAAAGGCTTCTAGGTCTGGATGTTTCTTAGAAGGGCAAAGGAGACTGCTGGTACTCACTGTATTTGTAGGAAAAAGAGTGCCTACACGAGGCTGCCTAGTGTCTGGAAAAGTGAAAAACCTTAAAGTAAAGCAGAACTGCGAATACGACCTAATGGAAACTGCTACATGCTTTCGCTTCAGCAGGGCTTTTCAGGCTTTAGCTTGAGGCAAGGACTCTCGTCAAATTTCCCTGTAGCTCTAGAGCATGAATGGAGGAGCTCCCACACATGCTATGGAAGCACCGTGTTTCCTTAGAGAAAACTCCATTTCTCTCCAGAGGGCTGCCCACAGTGACTAGAGGCCAGTCAAAAACAGTGTTATTTAGGTATCTTCAGTGCAGCACGCATAGAGCTTTTAAAATGGGAGAGCAAGGTTTGTGGCATCAGGTGTTTTTTCTGGTGAACATGCAGCCGAACACGTTCTGATTTCTCACAAGTCAAAAGGACCCTAGCTACACCCTGGTCCCTTGCTGAAACAAGTTTTCTTCACAGGGTGTTCTTCATGTATCGAACTCCCTCGTCCTTGGAACGTTCTATGTATGCTATCGGGCTTAAGCCAATTCTAAATTCCTGCAGTGTAACAGGAAAAACTATGCTTTGGTTCCACTAGGAATGCAAGGCTCCTTTCTCCTATAGGTATGGGGTCCTTGGGTAAGAGTTCCTAGAGGAGGGCGAAGCAGATTGTGTTTCTTAGTGTAGCTCCAATGAGGGCAATGAGGCAGACTTCCATGGCATGTAGGACTTTAGAGAACAGAATCCGTGGAGCTGTTGGAGCGCTGAGGACATCTAGCTTTCCCAAGGAAGGGTGCAGTGTGTTGCCCTACCCTCTGAATACATAGACTGACTGGGAAAGACTACTGAGCCTGGATGTTTCTTAGAAAGGCAGAGGAGCCTGCTGGTACTCACTGTATTTGTAGGCAAAAGTGTGCCTACAGGAGGCTGATACGTGTCTAGAAAAGTGAAGAAACGTTAAAGTAAAGCAGAACTGCGAGTACGACCTAATGGAAACTGCTAAGCGCTTTCCCTTCAACAGGGCTTGTCAGGCCTTAGCTTGAGGCAAGGACTCACGTCAAGTTTCCCTGTAGCTCTAGAGCGAGACAGGAGGAGCTCCCACCCAGGCTATCGAAGCACCGTGTTTCCTTAGAGAAAACTGCTTTTCTTTCCAGAGGGCTGCCTACAGTAACTAGAGGCCAGTCAAAATCAGTGTTATTTAGGTATCTTCAGTGCAGCATGGATAAAGCTTTTAAAATGGGAAAGTAAGGTTTGTGCAATCAGGTCTTCCTTTCCGGTGACCATGCTATCGAAACCCTTCTGATTTCTAACAAGTCAAAAGAGACTCTCGCTACACCATGGTCCCTTGCGGAATCAACTTTTCTTCACGGGGTGTTCTGCATGTAGCGAACTCTCTCATCCTTGGAACGCTCTATGTAACCCTTCGGGCCTAAGCCTATTCGAAAGTCCTGCAGGGTAACAGGAAAAACTTTGCATTGGTTCCGGTAGGAATGCAAGCCTCCTTTCTCCTGTAGGTATGGGATCCTTGGGTAAGAGTTCCTAGAAGGAAGGCGAAGCAGATTGTGTTTCTTAGTGTAGCTCCAATGAGGGCAATGAGGCAGACTTCCATGGGTTGTAGGACGTGAGAGAACAGAATCCCTGGAACTGTTGAAGAGCTGAGTCCATCTAACTTCCTAAGGAAGGGGACAGCGAGTTGCCCTACACTCTGAACACATAGAGTGACTGGGAAAGGCTTCTAGGTCTGGATGTTTCTTAGAAGGGCAAAGGAGACTGCTGGTACTCACTGTATTTGTAGGAAAAAGAGTGCCTACACGAGGCTGCCTAGTGTCTGGAAAAGTGAAGAAACGTTAAAGAAAAGCAGAACTGCGAATACGACCTAATGGAAACTGCTACACGCTTTCGCTTCACCAGGGCTTTTCAGGCCTTAGCTTGAGGCAAGGACTCACGTCAAATTTCCCTGTAGCTCTAGAGCATGAATGGAGGAGCTCCCACACATGCTATGGAAGCACCGTGTTTCCTTAGAGAAAACTCCATTTCTCTCCAGAGGGCTGCCCACAGTGACTAGAGGCCAGTCAAAAACAGTGTTATTTAGGTATCTTCAGTGCAGCACGCATAGAGCTTTTAAAATGGGAGAGCAAGGTTTGTGGCATCAGGTGTTTTTTCTGGTGAACATGCAGCCGAACACGTTCTGATTTCTCACAAGTCAAAAGGACCCTAGCTACACCCTGGTCCCTTGCTGAAACAAGTTTTCTTCACAGGGTGTTCTTCATGTATCGAACTCCCTCGTCCTTGGAACGTTCTATGTATGCTATCGGGCTTAAGCCAATTCTAAATTCCTGCAGTGTAACAGGAAAAACTATGCTTTGGTTCCACTAGGAATGCAAGGCTCCTTTCTCCTATAGGTATGGGGTCCTTGGGTAAGAGTTCCTAGAGGAGGGCGAAGCAGATTGTGTTTCTTAGTGTAGCTCCAATGAGGGCAATGAGGCAGACTTCCATGGCATGTAGGACTTTAGAGAACAGAATCCGTGGAGCTGTTGGAGCGCTGAGGACATCTAGCTTTCCCAAGGAAGGGTGCAGTGTGTTGCCCTACCCTCTGAATACATAGACTGACTGGGAAAGACTACTGAGCCTGGATGTTTCCTAGAAAGGCAGAGGAGCCTGCTGGTACTCACTGTATTTGTAGGCAAAAGTGTGCCTACAGGAGGCTGATACGTGTCTAGAAAAGTGAAGAAACGTTAAAGTAAAGCAGAACTGCGAGTACGACCTAATGGAAACTGCTAAGCGCTTTCCCTTCAACAGGGCTTGTCAGGCCTTAGCTTGAGGCAAGGACTCACGTCAAGTTTCCCTGTAGCTCTAGAGCGAGACAGGAGGAGCTCCCACCCAGGCTATCGAAGCACCGTGTTTCCTTAGAGAAAACTGCTTTTCTTTCCAGAGGGCTGCCTACAGTAACTAGAGGCCAGTCAAAATCAGTGTTATTTAGGTATCTTCAGTGCAGCATGGATAAAGCTTTTAAAATGGGAAAGTAAGGTTTGTGCAATCAGGTCTTCCTTTCCGGTGACCATGCTATCGAAACCCTTCTGATTACTAACAAGTCAAAAGAGACTCTCGCTACACCATGGTCCCTTGCGGAATCAACTTTTCTTCACAGGGTGTTCTGCATGTAGCGAACTTTCTCATCCTTGGAACGCTCTATGTAACCCTTCGGGCCTAAGCCTATTCGAAAGTCCTGCAGGGTAACAGGAAAAACTTTGCATTGGTTCCTGTAGGAATGCAAGCCTCCTTTCTCCTGTAGGTATGGGATCCTTGGGTAAGAGTTCCTAGAAGGAAGGCGAAGCAGATTGTGTTTCTTAGTGTAGCTCCAATGAGGGCAATGAGGCAGACTTCCATGGGTTGTAGGACGTGAGAGAACAGAATCCCTGGAACTGTTGAAGAGCTGAGTCCATCTAACTTCCTAAGGAAGGGGACAGCGAGTTGCCCTACACTCTGAACACATAGAGTGACTGGGAAAGGCTTCTAGGTCTGGATGTTTCTTAGAAGGGCAAAGGAGACTGCTGGTACTCACTGTATTTGTAGGAAAAAGAGTGCCTACACGAGGCTGCCTAGTGTCTGGAAAAGTGAAAAACCTTAAAGTAAAGCAGAACTGCGAATACGACCTAATGGAAACTGCTACATGCTTTCGCTTCAGCAGGGCTTTTCAGGCTTTAGCTTGAGGCAAGGACTCTCGTCAAATTTCCCTGTAGCTCTAGAGCATGAATGGAGGAGCTCCCACACATGCTATGGAAGCACCGTGTTTCCTTAGAGAAAACTCCATTTCTCTCCAGAGGGCTGCCCACAGTGACTAGAGGCCAGTCAAAAACAGTGTTATTTAGGTATCTTCAGTGCAGCACGCATAGAGCTTTTAAAATGGGAGAGCAAGGTTTGTGGCATCAGGTGTTTTTTCTGGTGAACATGCAGCCGAACACGTTCTGATTTCTCACAAGTCAAAAGGACCCTAGCTACACCCTGGTCCCTTGCTGAAACAAGTTTTCTTCACAGGGTGTTCTTCATGTATCGAACTCCCTCGTCCTTGGAACGTTCTATGTATGCTATCGGGCTTAAGCCAATTCTAAATTCCTGCAGTGTAACAGGAAAAACTATGCTTTGGTTCCACTAGGAATGCAAGGCTCCTTTCTCCTATAGGTATGGGGTCCTTGGGTAAGAGTTCCTAGAGGAGGGCGAAGCAGATTGTGTTTCTTAGTGTAGCTCCAATGAGGGCAATGAGGCAGACTTCCATGGCATGTAGGACTTTAGAGAACAGAATCCGTGGAGCTGTTGGAGCGCTGAGGACATCTAGCTTTCCCAAGGAAGGGTGCAGTGTGTTGCCCTACCCTCTGAATACATAGACTGACTGGGAAAGACTACTGAGCCTGGATGTTTCTTAGAAAGGCAGAGGAGCCTGCTGGTACTCACTGTATTTGTAGGCAAAAGTGTGCCTACAGGAGGCTGATACGTGTCTAGAAAAGTGAAGAAACGTTAAAGTAAAGCAGAACTGCGAGTACGACCTAATGGAAACTGCTAAGCGCTTTCCCTTCAACAGGGCTTGTCAGGCCTTAGCTTGAGGCAAGGACTCACGTCAAGTTTCCCTGTAGCTCTAGAGCGAGACAGGAGGAGCTCCCACCCAGGCTATCGAAGCACCGTGTTTCCTTAGAGAAAACTGCTTTTCTTTCCAGAGGGCTGCCTACAGTAACTAGAGGCCAGTCAAAAACAGTGTTATTTAGGTATCTTCAGTGCAGCATGGATAAAGCTTTTAAAATGGGAAAGTAAGGTTTGTGCAATCAGGTCTTCCTTTCCGGTGACCATGCTATCGAAACCCTTCTGATTTCTAACAAGTCAAAAGAGACTCTCGCTACACCATGGTCCCTTGCGGAATCAACTTTTCTTCACGGGGTGTTCTGCATGTAGCGAACTCTCTCATCCTTGGAACGCTCTATGTAACCCTTCGGGCCTAAGCCTATTCGAAAGTCCTGCAGGGTAACAGGAAAAACTTTGCATTGGTTCCGGTAGGAATGCAAGCCTCCTTTCTCCTGTAGGTATGGGATCCTTGGGTAAGAGTTCCTAGAAGGAAGGCGAAGCAGATTGTGTTTCTTAGTGTAGCTCCAATGAGGGCAATGAGGCAGACTTCCATGGGTTGTAGGACGTGAGAGAACAGAATCCCTGGAACTGTTGAAGAGCTGAGTCCATCTAACTTCCTAAGGAAGGGGACAGCGAGTTGCCCTACACTCTGAACACATAGAGTGACTGGGAAAGGCTTCTAGGTCTGGATGTTTCTTAGAAGGGCAAAGGAGACTGCTGGTACTCACTGTATTTGTAGGAAAAAGAGTGCCTACACGAGGCTGCCTAGTGTCTGGAAAAGTGAAGAAACGTTAAAGAAAAGCAGAACTGCGAATACGACCTAATGGAAACTGCTACACGCTTTCGCTTCACCAGGGCTTTTCAGGCCTTAGCTTGAGGCAAGGACTCACGTCAAATTTCCCTGTAGCTCTAGAGCATGAATGGAGGAGCTCCCACACATGCTATGGAAGCACCGTGTTTCCTTAGAGAAAACTCCATTTCTCTCCAGAGGGCTGCCCACAGTGACTAGAGGCCAGTCAAAAACAGTGTTATTTAGGTATCTTCAGTGCAGCACGCATAGAGCTTTTAAAATGGGAGAGCAAGGTTTGTGGCATCAGGTGTTTTTTCTGGTGAACATGCAGCCGAACACGTTCTGATTTCTCACAAGTCAAAAGGACCCTAGCTACACCCTGGTCCCTTGCTGAAACAAGTTTTCTTCACAGGGTGTTCTTCATGTATCGAACTCCCTCGTCCTTGGAACGTTCTATGTATGCTATCGGGCTTAAGCCAATTCTAAATTCCTGCAGTGTAACAGGAAAAACTATGCTTTGGTTCCACTAGGAATGCAAGGCTCCTTTCTCCTATAGGTATGGGGTCCTTGGGTAAGAGTTCCTAGAGGAGGGCGAAGCAGATTGTGTTTCTTAGTGTAGCTCCAATGAGGGCAATGAGGCAGACTTCCATGGCATGTAGGACTTTAGAGAACAGAATCCGTGGAGCTGTTGGAGCGCTGAGGACATCTAGCTTTCCCAAGGAAGGGTGCAGTGTGTTGCCCTACCCTCTGAATACATAGACTGACTGGGAAAGACTACTGAGCCTGGATGTTTCCTAGAAAGGCAGAGGAGCCTGCTGGTACTCACTGTATTTGTAGGCAAAAGTGTGCCTACAGGAGGCTGATACGTGTCTAGAAAAGTGAAGAAACGTTAAAGTAAAGCAGAACTGCGAGTACGACCTAATGGAAACTGCTAAGCGCTTTCCCTTCAACAGGGCTTGTCAGGCCTTAGCTTGAGGCAAGGACTCACGTCAAGTTTCCCTGTAGCTCTAGAGCGAGACAGGAGGAGCTCCCACCCAGGCTATCGAAGCACCGTGTTTCCTTAGAGAAAACTGCTTTTCTTTCCAGAGGGCTGCCTACAGTAACTAGAGGCCAGTCAAAATCAGTGTTATTTAGGTATCTTCAGTGCAGCATGGATAAAGCTTTTAAAATGGGAAAGTAAGGTTTGTGCAATCAGGTCTTCCTTTCCGGTGACCATGCTATCGAAACCCTTCTGATTACTAACAAGTCAAAAGAGACTCTCGCTACACCATGGTCCCTTGCGGAATCAACTTTTCTTCACAGGGTGTTCTGCATGTAGCGAACTTTCTCATCCTTGGAACGCTCTATGTAACCCTTCGGGCCTAAGCCTATTCGAAAGTCCTGCAGGGTAACAGGAAAAACTTTGCATTGGTTCCTGTAGGAATGCAAGCCTCCTTTCTCCTGTAGGTATGGGATCCTTGGGTAAGAGTTCCTAGAGGAATGCGAAGCAGATTGTGTTTCTTAGTGTAGCTCCAATGAGGGCAATGAGGCAGACTTCCATGGCATGTAGGACGTGAGAGAACAGAATTCGTGGAGCTGTTGGAGCACTGAGGACATCTAGCTTTTCAAAGGAAGGGTGCAGTGTGTTGCCCTACCCTCTGAATACATAGACTGACTGGGAAAGACTACTGAGCCTGGATGTTTCTTAGAAAGGCAGAGGAGCCTGCTGGTACTCACTGTATTTGTAGGGAAAAGAGTGCCTACACGAGGGTGCCTAGTGTCTGGAAAAGTGAAGAAACGTTAAAGAAAAGCAGAACTGCGAGTACGACCTAATGGAAACTGCTAAGCGCTTTCGCTTCACCAGGGCTTTTCAGGCCTTAGCTTGAGGCAAGGACTCACGTCAAATTTCCCTGTAGCTCTAGAGCATGAATGGAGGAGCACCCACACATGCTATGGAAGCACCGTGTTTCCTTAAACTCCATTTCTCTCCAGAGGGCTGCCCACAGTGACTAGAGGCCAGTCAAAAACAGTGTTATTTAGGTATCTTCAGTGCAGCACGCATAGAGCTTTTAAAATGGGAGAGCAAGGTTTGTGGCATCAGGTGTTTTTTCTGGTGAACATGCAGCCGAACACGTTCTGATTTCTCACAAGTCAAAAGGACCCTAGCTACACCCTGGTCCCTTGCTGAAACAAGTTTTCTTCACAGGGTGTTCTTCATGTATCAAACTCCCTCGTCCTTGGAACGTTCTATGTATGCTATCGGGCTTAAGCCAATTCTAAATTCCTGCAGTGTAACAGGAAAGACTATGCTTTGGTTCCACTAGGAATGCAAGGCTCCTTTCTCCTATAGGTATGGGGTCCTTGGGTAAGAGTTCCTAGAGGAGGGCGAAGCAGATTGTGTTTCTTAGTGTAGCTCCAATGAGGGCAATGAGGCAGACTTCCATGGCATGTAGGACTTTAGAGAACAGAATCCGTGGAGCTGTTGGAGCGCTGAGGACATCTAGCTTTCCCAAGGAAGGGTGCAGTGTGTTGCCCTACCCTCTGAATACATAGACTGACTGGGAAAGACTACTGAGCCTGGATGTTTCTTAGAAAGGCAGAGGAGCCTGCTGGTACTCACTGTATTTGTAGGCAAAAGTGTGCCTACAGGAGGCTGATACGTGTCTAGAAAAGTGAAGAAACGTTAAAGTAAAGCAGAACTGCGAGTACGACCTAATGGAAACTGCTAAGCGCTTTCCCTTCAACAGGGCTTGTCAGGCCTTAGCTTGAGGCAAGGACTCACGTCAAGTTTCCCTGTAGCTCTAGAGCGAGACAGGAGGAGCTCCCACCCAGGCTATCGAAGCACCGTGTTTCCTTAGAGAAAACTGCTTTTCTTTCCAGAGGGCTGCCTACAGTAACTAGAGGCCAGTCAAAATCAGTGTTATTTAGGTATCTTCAGTGCAGCATGGATAAAGCTTTTAAAATGGGAAAGTAAGGTTTGTGCAATCAGGTCTTCCTTTCCGGTGACCATGCTATCGAAACCCTTCTGATTTCTAACAAGTCAAAAGAGACTCTCGCTACACCATGGTCCCTTGCGGAATCAACTTTTCTTCACGGGGTGTTCTGCATGTAGCGAACTCTCTCATCCTTGGAACGCTCTATGTAACCCTTCGGGCCTAAGCCTATTCTAAAGTCCTGCAGGGTAACAGGAAAAACATTGCATTGGTTCCTGTAGGAATGCAAGCCTCCTTTCTCCTGTAGGTATGGGATCCTTGGGTAAGAGTTCCTAGAAGGAAGGCGAAGCAGATTGTGTTTCTTAGTGTAGCTCCAATGAGGGCAATGAGGCAGACTTCCATGGGTTGTAGGACGTGAGAGAACAGAATCCCTGGAACTGTTGAAGAGCTGAGTCCATCTAACTTCCTAAGGAAGGGGACAGCGAGTTGCCCTACACTCTGAACACATAGAGTGACTGGGAAAGGCTTCTAGGTCTGGATGTTTCTTAGAAGGGCAAAGGAGACTGCTGGTACTCACTGTATTTGTAGGAAAAAGAGTGCCTACACGAGGCTGCCTAGTGTCTGGAAAAGTGAAAAACCTTAAAGTAAAGCAGAACTGCGAATACGACCTAATGGAAACTGCTACATGCTTTCGCTTCAGCAGGGCTTTTCAGGCTTTAGCTTGAGGCAAGGACTCTCGTCAAATTTCCCTGTAGCTCTAGAGCATGAATGGAGGAGCTCCCACACATGCTATGGAAGCACCGTGTTTCCTTAGAGAAAACTCCATTTCTCTCCAGAGGGCTGCCCACAGTGACTAGAGGCCAGTCAAAAACAGTGTTATTTAGGTATCTTCAGTGCAGCACGCATAGAGCTTTTAAAATGGGAGAGCAAGGTTTGTGGCATCAGGTGTTTTTTCTGGTGAACATGCAGCCGAACACGTTCTGATTTCTCACAAGTCAAAAGGACCCTAGCTACACCCTGGTCCCTTGCTGAAACAAGTTTTCTTCACAGGGTGTTCTTCATGTATCGAACTCCCTCGTCCTTGGAACGTTCTATGTATGCTATCGGGCTTAAGCCAATTCTAAATTCCTGCAGTGTAACAGGAAAAACTATGCTTTGGTTCCACTAGGAATGCAAGGCTCCTTTCTCCTATAGGTATGGGGTCCTTGGGTAAGAGTTCCTAGAGGAGGGCGAAGCAGATTGTGTTTCTTAGTGTAGCTCCAATGAGGGCAATGAGGCAGACTTCCATGGCATGTAGGACTTTAGAGAACAGAATCCGTGGAGCTGTTGGAGCGCTGAGGACATCTAGCTTTCCCAAGGAAGGGTGCAGTGTGTTGCCCTACCCTCTGAATACATAGACTGACTGGGAAAGACTACTGAGCCTGGATGTTTCTTAGAAAGGCAGAGGAGCCTGCTGGTACTCACTGTATTTGTAGGCAAAAGTGTGCCTACAGGAGGCTGATACGTGTCTAGAAAAGTGAAGAAACGTTAAAGTAAAGCAGAACTGCGAGTACGACCTAATGGAAACTGCTAAGCGCTTTCCCTTCAACAGGGCTTGTCAGGCCTTAGCTTGAGGCAAGGACTCACGTCAAGTTTCCCTGTAGCTCTAGAGCGAGACAGGAGGAGCTCCCACCCAGGCTATCGAAGCACCGTGTTTCCTTAGAGAAAACTGCTTTTCTTTCCAGAGGGCTGCCTACAGTAACTAGAGGCCAGTCAAAAACAGTGTTATTTAGGTATCTTCAGTGCAGCATGGATAAAGCTTTTAAAATGGGAAAGTAAGGTTTGTGCAATCAGGTCTTCCTTTCCGGTGACCATGCTATCGAAACCCTTCTGATTTCTAACAAGTCAAAAGAGACTCTCGCTACACCATGGTCCCTTGCGGAATCAACTTTTCTTCACGGGGTGTTCTGCATGTAGCGAACTCTCTCATCCTTGGAACGCTCTATGTAACCCTTCGGGCCTAAGCCTATTCGAAAGTCCTGCAGGGTAACAGGAAAAACTTTGCATTGGTTCCGGTAGGAATGCAAGCCTCCTTTCTCCTGTAGGTATGGGATCCTTGGGTAAGAGTTCCTAGAAGGAAGGCGAAGCAGATTGTGTTTCTTAGTGTAGCTCCAATGAGGGCAATGAGGCAGACTTCCATGGGTTGTAGGACGTGAGAGAACAGAATCCCTGGAACTGTTGAAGAGCTGAGTCCATCTAACTTCCTAAGGAAGGGGACAGCGAGTTGCCCTACACTCTGAACACATAGAGTGACTGGGAAAGGCTTCTAGGTCTGGATGTTTCTTAGAAGGGCAAAGGAGACTGCTGGTACTCACTGTATTTGTAGGAAAAAGAGTGCCTACACGAGGCTGCCTAGTGTCTGGAAAAGTGAAGAAACGTTAAAGAAAAGCAGAACTGCGAATACGACCTAATGGAAACTGCTACACGCTTTCGCTTCACCAGGGCTTTTCAGGCCTTAGCTTGAGGCAAGGACTCACGTCAAATTTCCCTGTAGCTCTAGAGCATGAATGGAGGAGCTCCCACACATGCTATGGAAGCACCGTGTTTCCTTAGAGAAAACTCCATTTCTCTCCAGAGGGCTGCCCACAGTGACTAGAGGCCAGTCAAAAACAGTGTTATTTAGGTATCTTCAGTGCAGCACGCATAGAGCTTTTAAAATGGGAGAGCAAGGTTTGTGGCATCAGGTGTTTTTTCTGGTGAACATGCAGCCGAACACGTTCTGATTTCTCACAAGTCAAAAGGACCCTAGCTACACCCTGGTCCCTTGCTGAAACAAGTTTTCTTCACAGGGTGTTCTTCATGTATCGAACTCCCTCGTCCTTGGAACGTTCTATGTATGCTATCGGGCTTAAGCCAATTCTAAATTCCTGCAGTGTAACAGGAAAAACTATGCTTTGGTTCCACTAGGAATGCAAGGCTCCTTTCTCCTATAGGTATGGGGTCCTTGGGTAAGAGTTCCTAGAGGAGGGCGAAGCAGATTGTGTTTCTTAGTGTAGCTCCAATGAGGGCAATGAGGCAGACTTCCATGGCATGTAGGACTTTAGAGAACAGAATCCGTGGAGCTGTTGGAGCGCTGAGGACATCTAGCTTTCCCAAGGAAGGGTGCAGTGTGTTGCCCTACCCTCTGAATACATAGACTGACTGGGAAAGACTACTGAGCCTGGATGTTTCCTAGAAAGGCAGAGGAGCCTGCTGGTACTCACTGTATTTGTAGGCAAAAGTGTGCCTACAGGAGGCTGATACGTGTCTAGAAAAGTGAAGAAACGTTAAAGTAAAGCAGAACTGCGAGTACGACCTAATGGAAACTGCTAAGCGCTTTCCCTTCAACAGGGCTTGTCAGGCCTTAGCTTGAGGCAAGGACTCACGTCAAGTTTCCCTGTAGCTCTAGAGCGAGACAGGAGGAGCTCCCACCCAGGCTATCGAAGCACCGTGTTTCCTTAGAGAAAACTGCTTTTCTTTCCAGAGGGCTGCCTACAGTAACTAGAGGCCAGTCAAAATCAGTGTTATTTAGGTATCTTCAGTGCAGCATGGATAAAGCTTTTAAAATGGGAAAGTAAGGTTTGTGCAATCAGGTCTTCCTTTCCGGTGACCATGCTATCGAAACCCTTCTGATTACTAACAAGTCAAAAGAGACTCTCGCTACACCATGGTCCCTTGCGGAATCAACTTTTCTTCACAGGGTGTTCTGCATGTAGCGAACTTTCTCATCCTTGGAACGCTCTATGTAACCCTTCGGGCCTAAGCCTATTCGAAAGTCCTGCAGGGTAACAGGAAAAACTTTGCATTGGTTCCTGTAGGAATGCAAGCCTCCTTTCTCCTGTAGGTATGGGATCCTTGGGTAAGAGTTCCTAGAGGAATGCGAAGCAGATTGTGTTTCTTAGTGTAGCTCCAATGAGGGCAATGAGGCAGACTTCCATGGCATGTAGGACGTGAGAGAACAGAATTCGTGGAGCTGTTGGAGCACTGAGGACATCTAGCTTTTCAAAGGAAGG